>NW_028247865.1:0-54461 GCF_964263255.1 Lissotriton vulgaris
TTTGGCAATACAAAATAAACAAGAAGGTCGACGCGTTTCGAACCCTGTAGGTTGGAGGGTTCTCATCAGGACCAAAATAGTTCTAAAAGAAGAAAGTAAACAACACGGCTTATTTAGAAGATGCCAACCACCACTAATCCGAAAAAAAGAAACCACCAGCGCAAGGGCCGCCTACCTTAGTCAAACTGCAGCACAAGTCTGCGATGGTAATTTTCAAACAATGCTACGTCTATGCAAAACATAAATATTAACAAAAGACAATCTTACAAACCCCTCCAGTCAAGTAACTGTAAAGTCATCTCATTAAGTTCACAACGAGGGACTTACAGTGAATTCTCTTGTGTGTGTCTCCTACAGGAAAAAGAGTAGTAGGGCTCAGGTCCGGACAAGCCTGCCAATAAACGTGACCCATGAACGATATCAAAAAGGTGGGCCATAGCTATTGCAAGGGAGCTACTAGTAAACATACTATTGCAAGTCTTACCTGAATGAGGCTTGAGTGGCTGGGTTCCCTTACATGCTCCGCAAAGCGTTTTTTTTGGTGATAACTAAATCAGCCAACAAAAATGACACACGTCCAGATTAAGTGCTTGAAATGAATACAAAGGGGGATCAAAACAGCTCTGGTGCCGCATGAATCGTATTAGAACAAAGCCACCGGATTGCCTTTAGTGCTTTCCAACTACAGCTGTCCACCTCCTCAAGCTCCGGCGTGTGACGTCGGCTCCATAGGATCTTGGGAGATGCGTGGTTCATGGGGAATGTTGTTTTTAAAAAATACACAAAAGAGTAGATCAGGTGGTCTGATGGGATTTATTCAAACCTGTGTGACTATTCAGTCTTTTGTCTTATCTGCATCTGCATCCTAATGGTTCGCAGTCACATGTCCAGACACACACCAACTTTAGACCTGATCTACTCTTTTGTGTATTTTCTACTGTATCTGGGGAGTGAGTAGACAGGTCGTTAAACATTCCCTTTGACCCTCCACACCTGTTGTTTTTTGAATGTTGTTTTTAACCAGCTCGCTAGAAAAGTCAGTTTACACCTAAAGTGTGGATCCGATTGGTTGCCTGTATGTGAAAAACTACACAGACCCCCCATAGTAATAATGCGTGGCTGCTCCGTCACACATTCAAAACTTTATTGACAAAAATAAAAATAATAAAAATAAGCACCCGGTCCCAGCAGGTGCAACCTTCAGATCTGTAATTGCACACAATGAATATTCTAATTCGAAACAACAAACAGTACAGCCTGCCAGTCACAAAGCTGGCTCTATCCATCGAGGTCCGTGCAACAAATCCTGGTTCCATCAATGAAAAACGTGGGCGGCTGCCCATATCGACGCGATCAATGCTGATTACAAAGGCTCCTGGGTAACGTAGTCTTAATATGAATACACACTATCACCCACATGGAAAGATACCACAATAAGGAACGCAAGCCCTCATATATGCACACATAAATCCTAAAAGGGGGTCCTTAGCTTGGAGACTCAATAAAGAAAAGGGCCCGTCATAGAAAGAGTTTACTCAATCCAAAATGGTATGTAATCCTGCGCAATTGCGCCACTGCAGAAAATCCCAATATTCACAGTGTGAAAAGCACCCACGTGCTAACTATTCCAGGAGACGAGTATGGCTGCCATAACCTGCCATGACTATTAGTGGTAAAGGCCAATGAATTTAGCCGAACGGAGGGTGGGCACACCACAACTCTTTTAAAGCCAACATGGCTTATTGGACCCTGAAAATTTTCAAAACGTCGTTCAGTCTATGGATTGCCAGGTTAAATGTCATAATCAGCAAAGCTTCCCATTGGAATATTTTAGTTTCCGTGTCCCCACCTTTAGTATCTGCCTCAATTTTAGAAATGACAGTCCATTTCAGGTCTTTCTCCAAATGCTCATTTGATTTCCAATGATTCACCAAAGGGGCAGTGGTCACATTCCTCCTGATCCTTGACTTATGCTGCGTCACACGTTGGCGAATTTCCCGACAGGGTTTGCCCACATTTAATTTCGGACATGGACATAGGATTCCATAAACCACATTCTTTGATTTACAATTTGTAAATGTTTCATGTCCCCAGTTGATTCCCTCATTCGGAAAAACAACTGCTTCCAGCATTTGTTCACAACAAGAGCAAGAAACACATTTATGATGGCCCATTACAGGTGGTAGTCCCATCAACCTTCTGAGAGTTGTTCCTACAGGGTTTGGTCACTCAGCGCAAACAATGTGATTAGCAATGCTTTTCTCTTTCTTAAATGCAAAGAGAGGAGCCTGCATCAATGTCTTATCAAGATTCTTTACAAGGTGCCAGTTCTGGGTGATGATTTTCTTCAGCTGGTTGGCATTAGGGCAGAACATTGTTACACATACCATCCTCTTCATTGGTAGTTTGGCTTTTTTCTCCAATAAGGATTTCCTCTGTACCCACCATGCATGGCGGAGCGTATTCTTCAACAGTTTCTTGGGGTATCCCCTATCAGTCCAACGGTCCATTAAATTATTTGCATGAATAAAATATTCATCTTTGAAAGAACAATTGCGCCGAATCCGGAGAAATTGCCCAAAGGGCAGATTTTGTTTCAGGCCCTTAGGATGGTTGCTTGTATAATGAAGCGCCTTATTTCTGTCTGTTGGCTTCCTGAAAAGAGTCATCACCAGGCCTCCTTCCGAAGGGTAAACTTCAACATCCAAAAAAGTTATCCGAGTTTTGGAGAAATTACAACTGAACTTGATGTCCTCTGTCCTAGCGTTAAGCCAGTCACAAAACTCACTCAGTTGTTCCAGCGAGCCAGACCAAATCAGAAAAACATTGTCTATATAGTGCATCCAATGAGAAATTCACTCACGAAATGGATTGTTCTTATAGACGAATGTGTCCTCATAAAGTCCCATGAATAGCACAGTTAGCTCTGGCGCAAAGGGACAGCCCATGGCCACTCCCTTTATTAGCTAATTCAAGGATAAAACTTGTAGGTACTCTAGTCGGTTTCTCACTTGTCTCCAAGAAGTATGTAAGCACATCTAAATCATCCTCCTGGGGACTTTGAGTATATAAGAACACCACGTCCATTGTTACCATGATGTCCTCAGAAGCATTGAGTTCAATTGTGCTAGCCTGTTGATAAAGGCTGCGGTGTCTTGTAAATGTGCCGGAATCTAATGTAAGAAAGGTTTCAGAAAGTGGTCTATATACTTAGAGATAGGTTCAATTAAAGAGTCACACCCGACACTATTGGCCTACCGGTCAAACTAGTTTAACTTTTATGCCCTTTTGCCAGCACATAGAAAACCGGTACCCTTGGACTTTTTTTCTGTAGAAAGGAGTATTATTTAGGGCCTAATATCCCCTGTTCTGATCCTTTTTGGAGAATTTCAAATAATTGATCTTGTAGTTCCAAAGTGGGGTTCTTTCCAACGTTTTTATAGCATGTAGTATCATCCAATTGCCTTATAACTTCAGTTTTGTATTTAGAGGTATCCCTGAGGACAACTGACCCTCTTTTGTCCACCTTTTTGATGACTAGTGATGTATCATTTTTTAGGGAAAGAATCGCTTCTTTTTGGATTTTGGGAAGATTGTATTGAACATAATGCCTCTGGTTTTCCATCTCCACGATTGCAGACAATATCATTTTTTTAAATGTCACCACCTCCTTAGGGATTTTATTTGAAGGTGGACGGAAGACAGATTTTTTTCCTCAACCCAGTGACTTCCTGATTACTCGTTTTGATATTTTTATTAAAAAATGATTTTAAACAAATTTTGCGACAAAACTTCATTGCTTCCAATTTCATCTTCACGAAGTCCGTTGGTCTAGAAGGCACAAATGAAAGCCCTTTCTCCAATACTTGAGTTTCAGCCTTTGATAGTACACGGTCTGATAAGTTAAAAATAGGGGACAGTTTCAGTTCTTGTAATACTGTCTCCTGGTGGTCATTTCCCATGGCTGCTTGTTGTACCGAGGCCGACCTCGTGATCTTTGTTGACCTCTGCCTAAAAAAGACGGTGGATTCTGTTATTGATGCTGATTGCCTCTTCTGTTTAGGTTAGGAAGAGACTCTATAGTGGCTGTTTCACCTCTCGACGAAGATGAGGTATCTGAGAAAGTGAGGAATTTATTTCAGGATCGGCCCTGTGAGTCCTGCAGGAATCTTCTTAAGTCTGTTTGAGTGTAAAAATCTGATTTTAAATATGGATATGAAAATTCTTTTTATATATCTCAAATTTATTTCCTTTTTTGGGCACAGTATAATCCTTGAATTCCAAAATCTCTTTCTCGACTTTTTCCAACAGTCTTTTAGCGCCACTTATGAGTTGATTAATTTTAATCTCGGTTTCAAGCGCTGATATTTCTTCCAATTGTTGAAGTGAAATTCTTTGTTCAGTTTCAACAGTGAGGACCATCAGGTCCCTACTGCATTTAGTTTCAATGTAACTGTAACCGTTTTTATATCCTGGATCATCAATGAACACTACGGGGAACTTACAGTTAATTCTCTTGTGTGTGTCTCCTCCAGGAAAAAGAGTAGTTAGGCTCAGGCCCAGACAAGCCAGCCAATAAATATGACCCATAAACGATATAAAAAAGGTGGCCATAGCTATTGGAAGGGAGCTACTCGTAAACATACTATTGCAAGTCTTACCTGAACAAGGCTTGGGTGGCTGAGTTCCCTTACATGCTCCGCAAAACTTTTTTTTGGGTGATAATTAAATCTGCCACCAAAAATGACATACGTGCAGATTAAGTGCTTGAAATGAATAAAAAGTGGATCAAAACGGCTCTGGTGCCGGCATGAATCGTATCAGAACAAAGCCACCGGATTACCTTCAGCGCTTTCCAACTTCAGCCATCCACGTCCTCAAGCTCCGGCGTGTGACGTCGGCTCTCGTAGGATCTTGGGAGATGCGGGGTTCATTGGGAATGTTCTTTTTAAACAGCTCGCTAGAGCAGTCCGTTTACGCCTAAAGTGTGGAACCGATTGGTTGCCTGTATGTGAAAAACTACACAGACCGCCCATAGTAATAATGTGTGATTGCTCTGTCACACATTCAAAACTTTATTGACAAAAATAATAGTAATAAAAATAAGCACCCGGTCCCAGCAGGTGCAACCTTCAGATTACAGTACATTAGCTGTGTAGGCTAACATGAGAAGGCTTTATTTAACCTTAATAATTTCTTTCTTTTGACAAGAGTGAGCTAAAATAATAATTCAAAATGTCAAATTATTAGGTGCAATGAATCTAACAACCTGCTAAGGTTGGACTTATTATAACTATTGTTAGACATACTTTATAGAACTGATTTCCTAAAGTTACCCAATTCAGCTCTGTAGGAGCCTCTTCGGATTGTCAGCCTTTAACAGGCTGAGCGAAGCTGCCTTAATTAGGTGCAAAGTGGCATGGGCTGAGACATCTGGTGGGAGGAGATTTGCAGTAGCAGATGTCAGGACAGGAAGCTGGTGGGGTAGCCAAACTGGTCTTCAAAGGGAGAAAGACAGTGGGGACATGAATCAGACCCACCCCACTTCCCACACAGCCAGTCAGATGAGAGCCCCTGTAAATGAATTAGAAGAGGGATTGGAAAGGGGGGTGTAAAGGAAAGTTAGCAACACCTGTGGTTGGGCCTAGCCGGATCTGAAGCTGCAGTTGAGATTATTCTGGTTATTTAACACAACAGTGGAGAGGCAAAGCGTATCAATACTACTTTGTGGCTTCAAATGCCATACATTTGAGTCAACATAGATGACAGGAGTAATGGTTGTCCAAACGGTGACGTGATTTTCAAGTGCTTTTATTGTGTTCATAAAATCCACAGCCAAAATCCACAGCCTACGTGTTTCGCCCAAACACAGGCTTCTTCAGGGCTGTAAATAATGTATATACACATATCATAAATACAGTGTAAAAACACAGTGTAAAAACACATTCATGAATCAATAACTGATTACAACACAAATGCAAAACGTTGCATATTTGTTTATGAAAAATTCTTATTTAAAATGTCAATAGCAAATGCCTAAGAAAAAAAGAGAGATTCACAGAAGGTCTGTCAGAGTGCACGATAGTTATACATCATTGTTGCTAAAGCAGACCAGCCAATAAAACAGTAAAGCTTATCATCAAAAGTGGCTTGGAACAAACAAAACACGATCAGTGCCGAATTTACTAATGATGTTACATATTTCTGTATTCTAAATCATTTAGAACAGGGTATATAACTATCAATTTACACAAGCTTGTACATCAATGTAACACAGTGGATAGTCTAAATATTGTTGGAAGAGAGAGGTCCCAGGCTTCACATACAGCCATACATAATCCTTAAATACAGGTAATAAATGCACATTGGGATATTTAGGGATGATGGAAATTATTGGCAGAAATTGAGCCATCATCCTGACGGTTTTTGTAAGAAGCTACTGACAATGGGGTGATACAGATTAGAAATGTATACATATGAGTGTTAATACTAGAAAGATCCGAAGGTCTACCTTAGTATCGTATCCTGGTGCTACACTGGTTTCAGGGCGGCCTTAGTCCAATTGTGTAGCTCCAAAGAAAGGCAATTGTGTCCCACTTGCTTTTATTAAAGGTATATTCTTGTGATCTAGAAAGGATATTGTGTCATTACTATTCAAAAATTCCCAAGATAACAGTATTGAAAATTACATATACTCAGTGTGAGACATGATAAACTACATACGCTTACCCTTTGTATGCTGCCAAACTCCTTATTTTAGAGGATGGGAGAAGAACTTCAAGTTTAGCCGTGTCGCTATCACGTGCCGATTAAGGCATAGTTTGCTGTCTGTAAATATGAGAAGCAAACGTAATATTAGCCTGCTCCCCTCTTATGTCTGTAAAAAGCTACTGCTTTACATGAAAAATGTATCGTTGTATCGTTCCTGTAATCCCATTGGTGCAGTCGTTATATACTATTGCTATTAGTATTTCTAAGAGTTGTCAAAAAGTTGTTTTTTATTATTATACTCCGAGCCCACTGCTCCCTCTAGTGGTCTTAGAGATATCATGTATCTGTTTAATGACCATTCATTATTGATTTTTCATGTATCACAAGAACACTCATGGAGCAAACGTTTAAGCTCTTTTGTTTACATACCCAATATTTTGCATGGTACGGAGACACATTATAAAGATCTACATCTAGTGCCATTTGACACTCAGAGAAATTTTTAGCATCTATCCCGACGTTATAAACAAAAGATGTCAGCTCAATAACCGTTAGTTAGTAAATTATCATGTGCTACACAAACACTTGCAGAGCGAATCACTTGGCTCTTTCATCTACATACCCAGTAATTTGAAACAAAAGCAGACACACAACGGACATCTGTATCTATTACCCTCTTAGTCTCAGAGACATTCTTAAGTTGCGCATAGCGCTCTTACCTCCTGTGTCGGAGCCCATCTCTTTTGAAATTCGTTCCGGAAGTGTGAATGCAGGAGACTAGCTCGTGCCCCTTTTATCCTCAATCTAATTGGCAAACTCAGTTCACCTGTGTCCCGCGCGAAATTGCCACGGTGACACAGGAAACCTGTACTGGAACCGGCATAGGTGTTTGGTGAGACATATAGCAAAAGTCTGCTCTTCATAGAAAATCCGAGATCGACACACAGAACACGCGATGGGATCTAAATATAATTGCTATTTCAAAATGTAAAAATAAATAAATTGTAATAGTCATATGTAAAATTGGTTAAATCACCGTGTGCCGGCGCGAACTCCCTGTCTCATGATTTGGGAGTAGCCTGCTTCTATCGACGGAGCCATCTCCACGTATAGCAAATATGCCGTGGAGACACAGAATACAATTGCTGCGACCGGCATTGGTGTTTATGCCATGATTTACATTTGTGGCTCAAATAATGGGCAATTAGGCTAAGAAAAAAGCGCTAGCCTTAATAAAATTACTATTAAGTCCAAAACGTAGATTCAGAAAACTGAAACTGATAATGAAATTACTATTGGGTCAGAAATCTGACGCTCAGCTACACAAAGTCACAGAGACTTGTTTTGACTAAGGAGGCAAAGGATGTCGCAGTGGGTTTCAAGTGACAATAAATTTGGTTGCTAAATGTCTGCACAAACTTTTTATACACATTTAGGCATATAGCAGAAATCCGCTACTAGTGCCATATCTGAAATTAGTTGTGAAAATCACGATAAAGATAGGCTATATCGCCGTGTGCCGGCGCAAACTCCCTATCCCATAGGTTGGAAGTTACCAGCTTCTATCACTAGTGCCATCTCTACATCTGGTTTGTGTAGACGCGATTGGCAGAGGTTTAGCTGTGCCCCTTATAAGACGATGTGAGGGTTGGTATAGTCCCAACCATGGAATTGTTAGAAAAAAAGAGGGGGAAGAGGGGGAAGAACCCCTGGGTATGATGCCAATTTAAATTGGACTTGTGTAGCTGATCAAACATTAATATCTAAAGTGAAAATAAAAATATAGTCCTTAGTATCTTAAAGTTCATATTTAAACAATATAACATAAATATGTTACTAACGAATCATGGCGCAAACCACTACTTATCTTATCTTATCTTAAGTGTCATTTGTAAAGCGCACTGTCGCCGAAGCTTCCTGGCTACACCACTGATCGATGTAGTACTTCCATTTCATGTGTCCTACTGCAGCCTATGACAGAATCCTAGATAAGTCTAGGAACTAAGCTGATGCTGGTCCAATCGTGTGTTGCAGAATTGAGGGTAGAAGAATGGTCACAGTTCATTAAGTTACTAATGGATCTTCTGTTTAGTGTATGGCTATGCATGCCAGGCTGGGTTCATAGTCCTATGATTGATAATTATAGTGAGAGGAAAATTGGGTGTCAATATTTTATAGAGAGGGAGGGTATCATGGGCTTGGAACTTCTGGTGATGTAGTTGGTAACCTTGCTCTTCCAATGACAATTTGAGAAGTGAGAAAACACAAAGAACAGACGGAACAAATCAGGAACTGGTATTTCATGGTACTATCTTACAACTTATCACGCCTATACATGTCAGTGTAGAAAGTAATGTATTTCTGGGTCGATGTTTAGACCTTTCAATGTGGAGCGTAGCCTACAAATCCACTTAGCTTCCAATTGGCGTAGTTGTAACTTTCTGTCACCTCCCCTTTCTAGTACTGGTAGGTGATCAATTGCGTGAAATTTGAAGTTGAATCTATCACCTACACCATTGCACTGGTGTGATACCAATGCATAGGATAAGTCTTGATTGATACAGGCACGTTTGTGCTCTTGTATCCGTATTTTAAGTGGCCTGACAGTACTGCCCACGTAGATTTTGTTGCATTTACAAATAATGACATAGACCACGAACTGGGTCAAACAGTTAAGGAAAAATCTGATCTCATAGGTTTTGTCTGAGTTGTACTGGAAACTGGTCAAACAACTTGCTTGTGCACACATGTTACAGCACCCGCAAGGAAAGAAACCCATCTTGGGGTTTAACCACAACTTTTGTCTGTCTCGTGCTGGTCGAGTGTAGCTTGGGCATAAGGTTTCCCTTATGGTTTTGCATCTCTTGTAGACTACGTTGGGTTTATGGTGAATCATATTACCCATACCCGGGGCACATTGCAACAGGTGCCAGTGTTTGGATAGTATCTTGTATATGTCTTGATTAAGATTGGAATTAGTGGTGATAAAAGATAGCTTCTCCTTTGGGGTCTTTTCTCTGGGTATTAGGTCTCTCCCTGGTCAAATTTTTTTGCTTTCTCAACTGCTTATTTCAGAGTCTCCTTCCTGTATCCCCTTTGTGTTAGACGTTGTACCAAATCTAGGCTGTGTTTTTCAAATTCTGTTGCCTCACTACAGTTTCTTTTGATTCTTACCAATTCTCAAAAGGAGATAGCATTTTTAGTGCTGGCAGGATGTGAGCTTTCATAGTGTAAAAGGCTGTTCACTGAAGTTTCTTTTCTATATAGAGTACTCTGTAAGGTGTTATCTTTCACATATAGTGTAGTGCCCAGAAACTCAATTTTAATGTTCATAGTGAATTTTACGTTCATGGCGTTGTCATTTAGATAGTTGTGGTAGGCTTTGAAACAGTCTTGTGTCCCCGACCAGATAACAATGACATCGTCAATGTAACGACCCCAAAATTGTATATGTTCAGTCCACTGAGACGCCGCATGGGCCCATACATGCCTAATTTCTACCCACGATGAAGGCCAAGTGGCCGAAATGCATTGGAATAGACGGAATGTATTCTTTTGAAATATAAGTTGGATATACAATTGTTGAACAAATATATCGACTGATTGAAAAAATCTATGAAACTGGAAAATATCAAATTTCAACAAGTATGAATAAAATACTGAAGTGTTGAACAGAAAACAACCTTTGTCGAAAACCTTATTGTCCATAACTTTGCTGACAAGTTCAGCACACAACAGTCTGTGCCCTATGTGACACTGGCATTGTATAGTGCCAGCGCAATCCTCAGTAATTTCTACCCACCCCATGAACAGGTTGGCATATGACGATGCTACCTTAGATCCCATTGCGGTACCTTGTAGCTGTTTGTACGAGGTCGTGTCATACAGGAAAAAGTTGTTATCTAGGATTAAGTGTAGCATTTCCAGGAGCATTAGATTATGGCCATAGCATTTAGCATGGCGTGAAGAGAGGAAGTATTCTACGGCTCTTACACCTAGATCCTCCCTTATGCACGTATATAGGGATTCAACATCTAGCGTGCAGAGCTAAAATGAGTTATCCCACGGCAGTCCATCCAGTTTGTTTAACAGGTCCATAGTGTTTCTGATGTGAGACGGAAGGTTATGCACCAGAGGCTGCAGGAATGAGTCCACATATTGAGCCATTGGTTCAGTTAAAGATCCAATGCCTGAAATTATGGGGCGTCCAGGGGGAAAAGCTGCCTTTTTATGGATCTTTGGCAATAAGTATATACATGGGTATCTCGGATGCTCCACCATAGATATCTGTGTTCAGTGTCCGAGAGCAGGCCAATCTCCTTCCAATGGCATAGTTGATCTTTAATCAGGGCAGATGCATTTACATAGGGGTTGGAGGTTGGTTTTATTTGATTACCTACTTTGGATTTTTGTTATTTTGGTGCAATATTAAAGATAAAGATATTTCCAATTTTTATAAATTGGGGTTGTATTTTTATTGTGTGATTGTGTCTTATGTATCTACTGTTATTGGTATTTTTAAATTCTTTACATACATTTCTCCTAAGTTAGGCCTGACTGCTCATGATCCAAGTTACAAGGGGTTGAGCAAAGGCAAATTTATTGAGACTTTACTGGATCCTATTTATGATTGTTGTACTGTTACTAGGTTTAGGTATCTACATGCTCCTAATAACAAACCACCTTCCAGCATTTACAATGAGGCAAGGTATTTCTGAGTGTTGATTTCTATTGTGCAAAGAAGTAGGGCTAGATTTAGAGTTTGGGGATCAGAATACTGAACCACAAATGTGATAAAGTACTGTGCCCACCAATCCTCCTGCCTCATTTAGAGTTGAGCAGACCTAAAGTATTCCACTAACGAAGCCCGGGTAGATCAGTCTACGGAATACTTCGTCTGGCAGCCTGATGAAGTAGGAGCCATTAGAGGAAGGACATTACACTGAATGTCTTATTTAGGATTCACGGTCTAATATATATTTTTTTATGTTTGTCAAAGCCAGGATACTATGGCAGTAGGATACACAAAAATACAATAATGAATGCCCCTCATCCTGGAAGAAAATGGTTCATTGACAAAATATTGACTACCAAATTATCAACATACAAATAAATTGAGTCCAAAATATTGATTTGAGAAATTGTGACCTCCAATATTTATATTGTAAATTATAAAAACTATAGAACAGAAATATTTTTGTCACTACTATAGTTGTCTGAAATATAGATTTTTTTGATATACACAAATGTAAAAAGTAAACTTTAATAACATTACAAAATAAGACTTATATAATGTATATATATACATATATATATATATATATATATATATATATATATATATACATATATATATATATATATATATATATATACATATATATATATATATATACATATACATATATATATATATATATATATATATATATATATATATATATATATATATATATATATATATATATATATATATATTCACTGAAAAAACCATAGGTTATAGACCATATATAGTTAGGAATTAGCATTTACAAAACCTTATTTTACTCACAAAAAACCATTGAAATTCGCATATATAGTTAGTTGCACTAACTATATATCGCACACCCGAAATCCACTGCTGATCATGTCACATATTACATCATTCATGACATGGTCAGTGACATCACTGATGACATCACTGATATATATATATATATATATATATATATATATATATATATATATATATATATATTTATATATAACATTTCTATGGCAAAATGAAACCCCTCATTTTGTTCCTTTGCAAATTAAATGTTTTAAGTGTTAACACTTTATTCCAATCAAGATGACTTCAGGTGTGCCATACTTTTGTCATAAGTAAGACTGTTAGCGCTCTAGTTGTTCTTTAGAACGCTCTGGGACATTCTGTCACTGGGCTATAGTTGGGCGACATCTGGCTGATATTTGGGCTACATTTTGTTTTTTTTGTCTCTGGTGGCCATCTTTGGGCTACATTGGGCTACATTGGGCTACATCTGGGCTCTAACATATATATAGCCCAATGTAGCCCAATATATATTTTTCAAAGTTAATTTTCGTAAAAACCACTGGAGCATATATCTTGAGACATAGCAAAGGCACATCGGGGTACCAGTCCCTACAATTTTGCCAAGTTTTGTGGAAATCCATTCAGCCGTTCGAGCTAAAAGTGAGTCCAACCGCCCTATGGAAAACTCAATGTTAAAAACACATTTTGGGACCCACCCTTTTTTCTCGGCCCCCGCTTGGCGAAACCCCCCCAAACTTTCAGGGGACGCTCAGAAACAAAATGTGCCATTTTCCTGAAAATCTCAGCCAATTCCGTCCATCAACGCCAAAGTTATTCAACATAGAATTTTCAGAAATCCCTATTCAAAAAAATCCTAACGATATATACCTACTGGCTACCGACAGTAGGTAATATATATATATATATATATATATATATATATATATATATATATATATATGAAAAAGCAATGTGCCAAGCGCTTCAGGAGGGCTACCCACAGCGCATCCGACCATCCAGTCTTTCTTTGCCCCATCAGCTGCACAGCTCTCCTCCAGAGAGTTAACAAGGAAGTCCGACGCGTTTCGGGGCAGACACGCCCCTTCCTCATGGACTGCTGCAATAAGCACACTCCACCCACCATGTTGATTTAAATGCGGTTTATTTAAATCCGGCAGCCCTAAGTGGGCGTTGCTCTTCACATCATGCTACAGAGCATGCTGGTAGCTGTAGTCTATATGGCGAGTGTTGTAGTGTTACCTTAAGTAGGCTGTGCATTATTGTCCGGTAAGTCATCTTGTTTCACTACCCTGTGGTTTGTGGGTCGGAGGTGGGTTGTGAAGCTGACGATCATTAAAAACGATGTGCTGTGCTGAATGAGCAAGGAAGGGTTTCCTCGCTCCAGTCCCCGACTTCAGAGGCTTGAGCATCCGACGAGGTGGAGCCCCTCCCACGGTCATGGCAGACCAGAGAAAAATGAAAAAGCAATGCGCCAAGCGCTTCAGGAGGGCTACCCACAGCGCATCCGACCATCCAGTCTTTCTTTGCCCCATCAGCTGCACAGCTCTCCTCCAGAGAGTTAACAAGGAAGTCCGACGCGTTTCGGGGCAGACACGCCCCTTCCTCATGGACTGCTGCAATAAGCACACTCCACCCACCATGTTGATTTAAATGCAGTTTATTTAAATCCGGCAGCCCTAAGTGGGCGTTGCTCTTTACATCATGCTACACAGCATGCTGGTAGCTGTAGTCTATATGGCGAGTGTTACCTTAAGTAGGCTGTGCATTATTGTCCGGTAAGTCATCTTGTTTCACTACCCTGTGGTTTGTGGGTCGGAGGTGGGTTGTGAAGCTGACGATCATTAAAAACGATGTGCTGTGCTGAATGAGCAAGGAAGGGTTTCCTCGCTCCAGTCCCCGACTTCAGAGGCTTGAGCATCCGACGAGGTGGAGCCCCTCCCACGGTCATGGCAGACCAGAGAAAAATGAAAAAGCAATGCGCCAAGCGCTTCAGGAGGGCTACCCACAGCGCATCCGACCATCCAGTCTTTCTTTGCCCCATCAGCTGCACAGCTCTCCTGCAGAGAGTTAACAAGGAAGTCCGACGCGTTTCGGGGCAGACACGCCCCTTCCTCATGGACTGCTGCAATAAGCACACTCCACCCACCATGTTGATTTAAATGCAGTTTATTTAAATCCGGCAGCCCTAAGTGGGCGTTGCTCTTTACATCATGCTACACAGCATGCTGGTAGCTGTAGTCTATATGGCGAGTGTTGTAGTGTTACCTTAAGTAGGCTGTGCATTATTGTCCGGTAAGTCATCTTGTTTCACTACCCTGTGGTTTGTGGGTCGGAGGTGGGTTGTGAAGCTGACGATCATTAAAAACGATGTGCTGTGCTGAATGAGCAAGGAAGGGTTTCCTCGCTCCAGTCCCCGACTTCAGAGGCTTGAGCATCCGACGAGGTGGAGCCCCTCCCACGGTCATGGCAGACCGGAGAAAAATGAAAAAGCAATGTGCCAAGCGCTTCAGGAGGGCTACCCACAGCGCATCCGACCATCCAGTCTTTCTTTGCCCCATCAGCTGCACAGCTCTCCTCCAGAGAGTTAACAAGGAAGTCCGACGCGTTTCGGGGCAGACACGCCCCTTCCTCATGGACTGCTGCAATAAGCACACTCCACCCACCATGTTGATTTAAATGCGGTTTATTTAAATCCGGCAGCCCTAAGTGGGCGTTGCTCTTATATCACTTTCTTCCCTTTCATCTTTCTTGGTCATGAGTAGGTCTTTTCTCTCAATCTCAGACACCTTTTTGCTAGCTTTCTTAATCACCCACAGGGGATAGCCTCGTTGGAGGAATCTCTGTGTCATTGTTTTTTCTTCTGCCAAATAGTCTTTGTGGTTGCTGCAATTTCTTTTTGCTCTAAGGAGTTCCCCATAGGGGATACTCCATTTCAGATTGTCTGGATGATTGCTATCTGCATGAAGCAGAGAGTTGCCTGCCGTACTTTTTCTGAATAACACAGTTTTGATGGTATTGCCTGTGATTTGAACTTTAGTGTCAAGATATTCCACCTCTTTATCACTGATGTTACTCGTGAGTTTGATATTACGGTTGTTGTTGTGCAGTTTATTGATGAAGTCATTGGCCTCCGATTTACTTCCTGACCAAATGACAAAAATGTCATCAATAAACCGAAGCCATAATCTGACTTTCTGAAAGTCACTTTTCAGTTCAGTGTCATTTCTGATATCTGCCTCCCATGCTCCCATGAAGAGGTTCGCCAGGCTCGGCGCAAAAGAAGTACCCATCGCGGTGCCGTGGGTTTGCAGAAAGATCTCATCATTAAAACAGAAGAAATTATACTCTAGGCAGTGTTTTATCATGTCTAGTATCATGGTAGTGTGCCCAAGAAATTTTATGTCCCTCTGTTTAAGATATCTGGCGCATGCTTCCAACCCCTGGCTGTGTTCGATAATGGTGTAAAGAGCATTTACATCCATAGTTATAAGTAGACACTCTTTGTTAATCTCTACTTGGTTGATTTTGTCAAGGAAATCCTTAGTATCTCTCACATAAGTGGGGAGATCCATGACAAAATCCCTCAGAAAGTGGTCGATATAGCGTGAGACATTTTCCAAAACACATCCCCTGGAAGAGATGATGGGTCTTCCAGGGGGGTTGTCAATACATTTGTGCACCTTGGGGAGGAGGTACAGAATGGGTAGCAGGGGGTAATCCTTTTTAAGAAAACAGTACTCTTCCCATTCTAGCCAACCTCTATCCTTCCATTCACCCAATTTGTCCCACATGTTTTTAATGCTGTTACTGTATTCAGTCCGGTTAGACCTTTTGTACGTTTGTCCATCATGCAGTTGTCTTTCCGCTTCTGCGACGTACATCTCTCTAGGCATTATCACAATGTTCCCCCCTTTGTCTGCTGGTCGAATGAGGATACTGGGGTCATTGGCTAGGTCTTGTATGGCCTTTTTCTGGGCAACCGACAGGTTATATTTGACTTTTTTCTTTTTGCTGTTAGCCTGGTTGCGTCGGCTGAGCTCGAATAGTTCATTGCCTATCTGGTCTTGAAATGAGTCTATATTGTCGTGGTTCATTTTAGAGGTGAATGTGGATTTCGGTTTGAAATCTGTATTCGCTGCTTGATTGTGTTGAATTTCTAAAGCATCCAGTATTCTCCTGGCTTCAGTACTAAGATTTAGTTCATCTTCAGCAGTATTTAGCTCGTCAATGGCCACTAGATTATCTATGTCACCTATGATCATATGTTCATTGTCTATGTCCTGATCATTTGTATGTTGTGTTTTACTTTTTTTCGGTTTCATTTTGTGCCATTTCTTGAGTTTCAATTTTCTGCAAAATTTGAAGATGTCAATCTTGTCTTCAACATAATTCATAGTTACCGTGGGACAAAATGATAGACCTAGACATAATGTTCTTTTGACTTTCATGCTTATTTGTCTATCAGATAAATTGATTATGGTTTTGTTTACCTGTTTGTCATCCATCTTTATTTCCTCTTCTGTTGGGCCCTTCTTATTCCCACTGGCCTTTGATTTCCTGTATTGTTTGTTCCTCTGTTTCCGTTTCTTCCTCCTCTTTGTCTGGTATTTCTTGGTCTGCCTCTTGTACTCTGGGCTTGTGCTTGGTTCTTTTCTTGTAGTCTTGTGGACGATCTCTTTGCTTCCCGGTTCTGTTTCATGAACCGGTATTGTAATAAAAAATTGCTCTTTTTTGGTCTCGTTTCCTCCGTTGACTTGATGCTCTCTGAGCTCACAGTTAATTCTGACATATCCGTCAGTGAGTCTGCATTTTCTTCATCCTCTGTTGCAGTTTCCTCCGGGGTGGGTGTGGTCTGGTCATTTTGCGATTGGTTTGCATAGAGATGGCCATATTTCTTGCTGTGTGTGAGTATCCTCCCAGATTCATAGTCACCACAGTCTCTATGTAGTTTATATTGTTTCCTCTTTTTGATATCATCTTCCAAAGTCTTTAAACGTTTTTTCATTTCTTCAAGGAACTTGGTGATGATTTCCTGTTCGGCATAAACAAATGGATTCTATCAATGTGAAGTGACAAAAAATATAATATTAATTGCTGTGAATTGTGGGAAGATTCACTCTCTCTTAAGGTGGTAAAGATGAGAGCACAATGTGCTTGTTAAAATACCCCTCACACACTAAAAAAATCCAATAGTGTCATGCTTCATCATTGGGGTCTTCCCGTCCCTCTACGGGGCGGGGCGTGCTACGACCTGGCGAACTACGCGGGAGCACTGATAATGTGACAAGGCTATGTGATGGTGCAAGGTGAGTTGTGTCAGTGAAGTGTAGGGACCTAATAATGTGTGGGAAAAACAAATAGTTAAAAATCCTCTGGCTAGTGGAAAAAAACAATTTATTCACTTCCCTAGCTGGGGACATTAAGAAGGGGGTTTTGGGGTAGAGCAAATAGCCACTACCTGGTCTACATGTTTCATAAGCAGTCCCCTACTGCTTACTCATCAGGACCTTCTAGTGGCCCCTACTAAAAAATAGCTCAGTTGCTAAATATAGTAAGCCTGTCGTCCTAAAAACTAACAGTAAAAATAAACTGATAGTTTTATGCTTCAGGGCATGAGCTGGCCCAGGGAAGCTAAGATTCTCAAAAAGAACCTAAATAGGTCACTGTAAGGAAAAGAGGAGGAAACAAAAAGGACAAATCTTTACCAATTGTCATTCAATTCGAGACACGACGTATATGTAGCGCCACAATGCCCACGGGTCATTCAAGTTATGCCCAACTCATAAAGGTTATAATTAAAGCTTTATGGACAGAGTGATGATGCAATCTGCCATCCCCTGTGAGTCCGTTTGCTTAACGAACATATTGTTGCCCCACATAATTGAGGGCGGATTCATATTATCACACACATTCATTCATAACTCGATGCCCACATAGGCTCACACACAAGGTTAAAAAGAGGAATTCGTTTTTCAATTAGTCACCCGGCAAAATTATCTACCGTGCTGATATCATGACCAATGTTCATTTAAAAACCATGACACACACACAAGATGTCATTACGGAAATTCATACATACTGCTGAGGCGGAATGAATGTGCCTCATGAGCTGGCAGTCGATAGGTGTTTCGATGCGGTAATCTGTAAGGAAAAAGAGCCGCGCCCATAGTGTCAGAGCACGCATCCTTACTGCAATGTTGCCGTTTTTTAAGACCAGGGTTTAACGACGTCTGGTAGCGTCTTTTACTTACAGTAGCCGCGCAAGGTTAATACCTTACTTCTATCCGTCCTGCCGCTCTGGAGAGTGCTCGCGTTAGAAGCCCAGTGCTGCTTATGACTTCCCTGAGCGCCGGACACGTGTGGAAAGACTAGAACGCTCACCTAAGATGGCCGCCCCTGGTGGAACGCGGGGTGTGCAAATTAGGTAGTCTCTTCACTATGTCTATTCTGTTTTGTATCTGCAGTGGCATTATTAAATAATTCACAATTATTTACAATCTTAAGCCCGAAGGTCGCGCTTCATGTTAAAAAAAAATACACCCATAATCTTTGATGGAACGAGGGTGATTGTGAGTGCGAGACTTGAGATACTTCCCAATGGTTATGTTGGCACTGCTGTAGGACGATAAAGTGGTTATGGTAGTCTACAGCTGGGCCCACGGAATGTCATCGTTGAGCCCATATTTGTTTGACTGGACACGGAAAACCCATCTTTGTTCCTTCTCCAGTAGATATTTCTCGTGGTCGATCTGCTCAATCACTGTCCACATTATATCTTCAGGTTTATGCCCGCTTTCAAGAAAGTGGTTGGTCAGTTTCGTGCTTGACTTCTTGCACTTGATAGTGCTCTTATGTTCGCCTATTCTTATTTTCACCGCCCTGTTCGTCATGCCGATGTACTCGAGATTGCAGGGGCAGGTGATCATGTAGACGACATTTGAACTGTTACAGTTACTGAAGCTTCTCTGCTCCCATGTAGTTCCATTCTTGAAAGTCAGTTTCTTACTTTTCTTGGTGAGACAGCATACCTTGCATCCACCGCAGGGGTAGTGTCCTTGTGCCAAGCTGGACTTGCCAGAGATCTTGGCCTCTTTTGGTCCAGTATGTACCAGGATGTCTCTGACACTTTGAGCCCTTTTGTGAGAGAACATGGGTTTTGGAATATCGAGGTCACCACTGTTCAGAATTTTCCAATTCTTATTGATTATTTTGGTGACTTGATCAGAATTCGTGTTATATGTTGTGATACATATTGGTCTCTGTATGTCCGCCTTCTTTACTTTGTCCTCGAGTAGGCTCTCCCTACAATTGTTCCTGGCTCTTTTGTACGCTTGACTGATGATCCTTTGTGGATAGTTCCTTTTTTGTAACTTTATCCTTAGGTCGTCGGATTGAGATTTGAAGTTGTCAATTTCGGTGCAGTTCCTGCGGAGGCGCAGGAACTGCCCATAGGGAAGATTGTCCCTCAGATGTCTTGGGTGGAAACTTTGATACATTAAGAGGCAGTTCTTTGAGGTGCTCTTAAAATGTGTGGTCGTCATGAGTCTGCCATTCTTTGGGAAAATATTCAAGTCCAGGAATACCAAGTTGGTGTTAGAGGTGACACTGGTGAATTTGAGGAACTCGTCCTGATAATTCAACCACGTGAGGAACTGCTGGGCAGTTCTCTCATCTCCATCCCAGATGATGAGGATGTCGTCAATATACCTCTTCCAAGTTAAGATCTTCGGTCGGAAGGGATTGGAGGCGTTCAGGATTCTTGTCTCCTCAAGATGGTGGACATAGATACCAGCTATACTGGGAGCAAATGTGCTTCCCATGCTGGTCCCATGCTTTTGAAGATATAGGGTGCCATTGTGTTCAAAAAAGTTGTCTTTTAGTGCTAAAGAACAACACTCCATCACCACATTCCGTGGGGTGTGGTACTCCCAGTCATCCGTGAAGAGAACATCTTCTATGATTGCCAGCGTTTCATTGTGGGGCAAGCTGGTATATAGACTTTCTACATCACAGCTGATTAACAGTTGTGAGTTAGGATCAAAAGACACTTCCTCAAGTAGATTCAGCACATCCTTGGTATCTCTCAGGTACGTTGATGTTTTTTGTACCATGGGTCTTAGAAATGCGTCCGCAAATCTAGAGACTGGTTCAAGGACCGACCCGATCCCCGATACGATAGGTCCTCCTGGGGGATTCACCAGATCCTTGTGGATCTTCGGTAGGATATATAGATAGGGGGTTCTTGGATTCTTTTGACATAAAAACTCCCCTTCTTTGTTGGTAATCCAATTGTGGGACAGTGCTTCTTCAACCATGATTTTGATTTTAGTAGCTATTCTTTCCGTGGGATTAGTTTGTAGGATCTCGTAGTTCCTTTCATCTTGGAGTAGCCTGGCGCATTCTCTGTCATATTGTTCTTTTTTCAACAGAACAGTCGCCCCGCCCTTGTCCGCTGGTTTTATGATCACTTCTTTTTTATTGCTCAGTTCACGAAGTGCTTGTCGTTCATCTTTTGAAACATTCTGAAAGATTCTTTTTTGCGTGGGGTCAAGGGATTCAAGATCCTTCATGACCGCCTTTTCGAAAGTCAGAAGTTCGATGGGAAGAGTATTGTTCATGGGAGTGAAGGTGGATCGTGGCCTTAACCCTGTGTCACCCTGTTCATAGTTGTCTTGTTTGTCTTTGAAAAAGACCTGTAATTTGATTCTTCTTATGAATTCCTGGACTTCTTTGCACAAGTGGAACTTGTCCATGTTGGCTGTAGGAACATATCCTAGACCTTTTTCTAGAACACTTTGCTGTGAGGCCGATAGTTCTGAGCCTGTCAAGTTTACAACTAAACTCATTTCCGGTTCCTCGATGCCCCTGTCATACTCCTGGTTGACACTCTCGGGGTTTCTTCCTCTTCGGTTTCCCAGTGTACGGAGTTGCCTCTCCGGTTCCTCCCTTTGTTTTGTCCTCGGCGTGACCCTAAAAAAGGAGCCGGATTTTCAAAGTACCCATAGTCTTGTTGGTATCCCCATGGTGGAAAGGGGGCATTAGGGTGTTGGAAAGGCGGTGGGCCATATTGTTGGGGAGGATACATCATTTGTTGGGGGTAGCTGTTCCATCCCCGCATGCCACGTTGATTGGGTCGTCGAAAGTTCCTTCGTGTGCCCTGGTACCTTGGGCTTTTGTTGCCACTTGAATTGGAACTACTTGATCCTGCTTCTGAGGAATCATCATTAGAAACATTATCACCCGATGGTTTATAGTTATCTTTAATATAGGGGTAGATCTTCTCCTTACTCCACCTGCTGGTGTCTTTTTTAAGTTTCTCATATTTGCTGTCTGCCCACAATTCACAGCAATTAATATTATATTTTTTGTCACTTCACATTGATAGAATCCATTTGTTTATGCATATCTAATTGGAGGGTGATTCTATCAGTACCTCTCTACTTCCTCTTGTGTTTTGGAATTACTGGCAGCGTGCAGCTGCGGAAGTTGACAAGGATTCAAGTATTCACACCAACTTTGTGATTCTGCTCCCTGAGGTTTTTCACACGAGGTGAATAGAGGAGTTCCCGCTCTACTGAAATCACAATGGCCGATCTAGGCCTTGGATTTACCGAAGATGAGATTTCCAATCTAATGGCCACCCTAGGAACTTTTGAAGGGTTAAATTCCGGGTGCCCCACCGTTAAGAATAGCGACTGGGATGAACTGGAAGAACTGAGGAGAACCCAAATAAAAACTGCCATTCATGGGTTACTCATGTCCGAGTACCTAAAGGTTAACACTGCTCCAGCCGGCCTCGTGGTTCGTAATGAACCATTCATATTTCTAGAAGATAAGACTTTCAAAATCGACTGGTCCCAGATCTCGTGGAGATGCACACGAGACTGGATCGTCTTGATTATCAAGACGGCAAGTAGACTAGCGACTGATCTGAAAGTGGAAATACAGGCCATCGAAGTACGTCTCAAAAGCTACGAATCCCCAGCAAATCTAAAAAAATATCTGGAAGAGCTGAATAAAACATTGAATGATTTTGAAATAAACCTCAAAGACAGCAAATATGAGAAACTTAAAAAAGACACCAGCAGGTGGAGTAAGGAGAAGATCTACCCCTATATTAAAGATAACTATAAACCATCGGGTGATAATGTTTCTAATGATGATTCCTCAGAAGCAGGATCAAGTAGTTCCAATTCAAGTGGCAACAAAAGCCCAAGGTACCAGGGCACACGAAGGAACTTTCGACGACCCAATCAACGTGGCATGCGGGGATGGAACAGCTAC
The DNA here is from genome assembly GCF_964263255.1 of Lissotriton vulgaris. Lineage (NCBI taxonomy): Eukaryota > Metazoa > Chordata > Amphibia > Caudata > Salamandridae > Lissotriton > Lissotriton vulgaris. Next base: position 22,550 of record NW_028247865.1, read on the forward strand.
CCCCAACAAATGATGTATCCTCCCCAACAATATGGCCCACCGCCTTTCCAACACCCTAATGCCCCCTTTCCACCATGGGGATACCAACAAGACTATGGGTACTTTGAAAATCCGGCTCCTTTTTTAGGGTCACGCCGAGGACAAAACAAAGGGAGGAACCGGAGAGGCAACTCCGTACACTGGGAAACCGAAGAGGAAGAAACCCCGAGAGTGTCAACCAGGAGTATGACAGGGGCATCGAGGAACCGGAAATGAGTTTAGTTGTAAACTTGACAGGCTCAGAACTATCGGCCTCACAGCAAAGTGTTCTAGAAAAAGGTCTAGGATATGTTCCTACAGCCAACATGGACAAGTTCCACTTGTGCAAAGAAGTCCAGGAATTCATAAGAAGAATCAAATTACAGGTCTTTTTCAAAGACAAACAAGACAACTATGAACAGGGTGACACAGGGTTAAGGCCACGATCCACCTTCACTCCCATGAACAATACTCTTCCCATCGAACTTCTGACTTTCGAAAAGGCGGTCATGAAGGATCTTGAATCCCTTGACCCCACGCAAAAAAGAATCTTTCAGAATGTTTCAAAAGATGAACGACAAGCACTTCGTGAACTGAGCAATAAAAAAGAAGTGATCATAAAACCAGCGGACAAGGGCGGGGCGACTGTTCTGTTGAAAAAAGAACAATATGACAGAGAATGCGCCAGGCTACTCCAAGATGAAAGGAACTACGAGATCCTACAAACTAATCCCACGGAAAGAATAGCTACTAAAATCAAAATCATGGTTGAAGAAGCACTGTCCCACAATTGGATTACCAACAAAGAAGGGGAGTTTTTATGTCAAAAGAATCCAAGAACCCCCTATCTATATATCCTACCGAAGATCCACAAGGATCTGGTGAATCCCCCAGGAGGACCTATCGTATCGGGGATCGGGTCGGTCCTTGAACCAGTCTCTAGATTTGCGGACGCATTTCTAAGACCCATGGTACAAAAAACATCAACGTACCTGAGAGATACCAAGGATGTGCTGAATCTACTTGAGGAAGTGTCTTTTGATCCTAACTCACAACTGTTAATCAGCTGTGATGTAGAAAGTCTATATACCAGCTTGCCCCACAATGAAACGCTGGCAATCATAGAAGATGTTCTCTTCACGGATGACTGGGAGTACCACACCCCACGGAATGTGGTGATGGAGTGTTGTTCTTTAGCACTAAAAGACAACTTTTTTGAACACAATGGCACCCTATATCTTCAAAAGCATGGGACCAGCATGGGAAGCACATTTGCTCCCAGTATAGCTGGTATCTATGTCCACCATCTTGAGGAGACAAGAATCCTGAACGCCTCCAATCCCTTCCGACCGAAGATCTTAACTTGGAAGAGGTATATTGACGACATCCTCATCATCTGGGATGGAGATGAGAGAACTGCCCAGCAGTTCCTCACGTGGTTGAATTATCAGGACGAGTTCCTCAAATTCACCAGTGTCACCTCTAACACCAACTTGGTATTCCTGGACTTGAATATTTTCCCAAAGAATGGCAGACTCATGACGACCACACATTTTAAGAGCACCTCAAAGAACTGCCTCTTAATGTATCAAAGTTTCCACCCAAGACATCTGAGGGACAATCTTCCCTATGGGCAGTTCCTGCGCCTCCGCAGGAACTGCACCGAAATTGACAACTTCAAATCTCAATCCGACGACCTAAGGATAAAGTTACAAAAAAGGAACTATCCACAAAGGATCATCAGTCAAGCGTACAAAAGAGCCAGGAACAATTGTAGGGAGAGCCTACTCGAGGACAAAGTAAAGAAGGCGGACATACAGAGACCAATATGTATCACAACATATAACACGAATTCTGATCAAGTCACCAAAATAATCAATAAGAATTGGAAAATTCTGAACAGTGGTGACCTCGATATTCCAAAACCCATGTTCTCTCACAAAAGGGCTCAAAGTGTCAGAGACATCCTGGTACATACTAGACCAAAAGAGGCCAAGATCTCTGGCAAGTCCAGCTTGGCACAAGGACACTACCCCTGCGGTGGATGCAAGGTATGCTGTCTCACCAAGAAAAGTAAGAAACTGACTTTCAAGAATGGAACTACATGGGAGCAGAGAAGCTTCAGTAACTGTAACAGTTCAAATGTCGTCTACATGATCACCTGCCCCTGCAATCTCGAGTACATCGGCATGACGAGCAGGGCGGTGAAAATAAGAATAGGCGAACATAAGAGCACTATCAAGTGCAAGAAGTCAAGCACGAAACTGACCAACCACTTTCTTGAAAGCGGGCATAAACCTGAAGATATAATGTGGACAGTGATTGAGCAGATCGACCACGAGAAATATCTACTGGAGAAGGAACAAAGATGGGTTTTCCGTGTCCAGTCAAACAAATATGGGCTCAACGATGACATTCCGTGGGCCCAGCTGTAGACTACCATAACCACTTTATCGTCCTACAGCAGTGCCAACATAACCATTGGGAAGTATCTCAAGTCTCGCACTCACAATCACCCTCGTTCCATCAAAGATTATGGGTGTATTTTTTTTTAACATGAAGCGCGACCTTCGGGCTTAAGATTGTAAATAATTGTGAATTATTTAATAATGCCACTGCAGATACAAAACAGAATAGACATAGTGAAGAGACTACCTAATTTGCACACCCCGCGTTCCACCAGGGGCGGCCATCTTAGGTGAGCGTTCTAGTCTTTCCACACGTGTCCGGCGCTCAGGGAAGTCATAAGCAGCACTGGGCTTCTAACGCGAGCACTCTCCAGAGCGGCAGGACGGATAGAAGTAAGGTATTAACCTTGCGCGGCTACTGTAAGTAAAAGACGCTACCAGACGTCGTTAAACCCTGGTCTTAAAAAACGGCAACATTGCAGTAAGGATGCGTGCTCTGACACTATGGGCGCGGCTCTTTTTCCTTACAGATTACCGCATCGAAACACCTATCGACTGCCAGCTCATGAGGCGCATTCATTCCGCCTCAGCAGTATGTATGAATTTCCGTAATGACATCTTGTGTGTGTGTCATGGTTTTTAAATGAACATTGGTCATGATATCAGCACGGTAGATAATTTTGCCGGGTGACTAATTGAAAAACGAATTCCTCTTTTTAACCTTGTGTGTGAGCCTATGTGGGCATCGAGTTATGAATGAATGTGTATGATAATATGAATCCGCCCTCAATTATGTGGGGCAACAATATGTTCGTTAAGCAAACGGACTCACAGGGGATGGCAGATTGCATCATCACTCTGTCCATAAAGCTTTAATTATAACCTTTATGAGTTGGGCATAACTTGAATGACCCGTGGGCATTGTGGCGCTACATATACGTCGTGTCTCGAATTGAATGACAATTGGTAAAGATTTGTCCTTTTTGTTTCCTCCTCTTTTCCTTACAGAGACCTATTTAGGTTCTTTTTGAGAATCTTAGCTTCCCTGGGCCAGCTCATGCCCTGAAGCATAAAACTATCAGTTTATTTTTACTGTTAGTTTTTAGGACGACAGGCTTACTATATTTAGCAACTGAGCTATTTTTTAGTAGGGGCCACTAGAAGGTCCTGATGAGTAAGCAGTAGGGGACTGCTTACGAAACATGTAGACCAGGTATTGGCTATTTGCTCTACCCCAAAACCCCCTTCTTAACGCCCCCAGCTAGGGAAGTGAATAAATTGTTTTTTTCCACTAGACAGAGGATTTTTAACTTTTTGTTTTTCCCACACATTATTAGGTCCCTACACTTCACTGACACAACTCACCTTGCACCATCACATAGCCTTGTCACATTATCAGTGCTCCCGCGTAGTTCGCCAGGTCGTAGCACGCCCCGCCCCGTAGAGGGACGGGAAGACCCCAATGATGAAGCATGACACTATTGGACTTTTTTAGTGTGTGAGGGGTATTTTAACAAGCACATTGTGCTCTCATCTTTACCACCTTAAGAGAGAGTGAATCTTCCCACAATTCACAGCAATTAATATTATATTTTTTGTCACTTCACATTTATAGAATCCATTTGTTTATGCATATCTAATTGGAGGGTGATTCTATCAGTACCTCTCTACTTCCTCTTGTGTTTTGGGATGATTTCCTGTTCCTCATGTTTGTTTAATTCTTCCGCTATTTCTTCAATTTCTTTCTTGATTTTGGTTCTGTCAGACCATGCTTATTTAATTAGGATTTGCATCATCACTCTGGAGCTGTTTGTGGCGTTATCAGACCAATCTTCAAGCATCTGTGGGTCTAAAGAGTCATATGATGGGATCAGATAGATTCTCAATCCTCTGGGTATCATGATCTTATCCAGGTAATCCTGTAATGATGTTGCCTCCCACCATTTAGAGACTTCTAATTTGTGAAGTTTTTCATAACGTCTTAGCCTGTCCATGATACTTTTATCTGCCCGGATGGGTGTGGGAAGTGTAGTTGCTTTTCCCGGTGCTCTTGCAAATAGGGACAGTGCTGCTTCTCTCCTCTCATTCTCCTCATCCATAGTGTGTTACTTGGCAAAAGATGATTATTTTGCCCTTGGATATCCGTTGTGGTGTTTGCTGTTGTGTCCTATAATGTCCTTTTGTCTTGATTCACAATGCTATTATTTTTGCCTTATTTTAAATTGTTCGTACAATTATGAGCGGACTATAAAGGAGTACAAACTTAATCGCATAGTAACACTGTGGATATTGTTAACAACAGTGATCTAGTAGGGGAGTGGATACAACTCAAACCTGCTTTTATATCAAGACGACAACACATGAGATATACACCATGACAATATGGCCTCCAAAGTTGTGTAAGCTTGCAGGACTGATCTAGACCATGAGTCCCTCGTTGATGTTTATACGGTGTAACTAACATAAATAATGTATTTGACTCTGTGCAACTTGTGTGATCAAGCACTCTCTGGAGTGCGAAACGCATCACGAGATTTATGAAGGAATAAATCTATCGTCTTGGTAATCCTGTGATTTGCTGTGTGTTCCTTTTTTCCGAGTGCTCGTGAGGAACGCCGTTACTTTTGGATATATATATATATATATATATATATATATATATATATATATATATATATATATATATATATATATATATATATATATATATATATATATATATATATATATATATGTATATATAGCATTTCTATGGCAAAATGAAACCCCTCTTTTTGTTCCTTTGCAAATTAAATGTTTTAAGTGTTAACACTTTATTCCAATCAAGATGACTTCTGGTGTGCCATACTTTTGTCATAAGTAAGACTGTTAGCGCTCTAGTTGTTCTTTAGAACACTCTGGGACATTCTGTCACTGGGCTATAGTTGGGCTACATCTGGCTGATATTTGGGCTACATTTGTTTTTTTTTGTCTCTGGTGGCCATCTTTGGGCTACATTGGGCTACATTGGGCTACATTTGGGATCTAACATATATATAGCCCAATGTAGCCCAATATATATTTTTCAAAGTTAATTTTTGTAAAAACCACTGGAGCATATATCCTGAGACATAGCAAAGGCACCTCGGGCTACCAGTCCCTACAATTTTGCCAAGTTTTGTGGAAATCCATTCAGCCGTTCGAGGTAAAAGTGAGTCCAACCGCCCTACGGAAAACTCAATGTTAAAAACACGTTTTGGTACCCCCCTTTTTTCTCGGCCCCCGCTTGACGAAACCCCCCCAAACTTTCAGGAGACGCTCAGAAACAAAATGTGCCATTTTCCTGAAAATTTCAGCCAATTCCGTATATCAGCGCCAAAGTTATTCAACATAGATTTTTAGAAATCCCTATTCAAAAAAATCCTAACTATATATACCTACTGGTATATATATACGTATATATTACCTACTGGCGGTCGCCAGTAGGTAGTTATAGTTAGGACCTAGTTTCCATAGGAAATCCTCAACATTCTATTTGGAATAACTTTGGCCCTGGTTGAAGAATCTTAGCGAATTTCTCAAAGAAGATGGCTCGGTCCGCTGCGCTCCTTCCCTAAAGATTTGGGGGGGATTGGTCAAGTGGGGGCTGAGATAAAAGGGGGGTCCCAAAACGTGTTTTCTCCATGTTATTTTCCATAGGACCTTTAGACTCGGCTACAGGTCTAACGGGTGAATGGATTTATAAGAAATTTGGCAAAACTGTACAGTCCGGCTCGCAGATTACGCTTTTTTTGGAATGGTGTAAATCCGTTCAGTAGTTGCTGAGGAAATTAAAGTTAAAGTCAATTATATATCTATACGCGCGCACACGTGCGCGCACCCAAACGGCTGCGCGCGGGAGCGGAATTTTGCTGCGTGACGTCTGTTAACGTTCGATTCGAAGGAAATCAGGAAGTGTTGACCGCCATTTTGTCATTGCGAGTAAATATATTGTTGATTTCAAAGCATTGGAATATGGAAAGGGGAGAAGGTAGAGATTGTTTTGCTGCGTAGGTTTTCTCAGGGTGTGCAGTAAGGCCCTTAAAGGCGAAAATATATATATATTTTCTTTTTTTAAAGTTGCGTGGTGCGCGCACTGGGTCGCGCACACCTTTTTACAAGAGTGTGAAAATTGAGATAAATCAGAAGTTTGAGTGCTTAGATATAAGGTGGCTCTGAAAAGAGCCATTGTGTTAATTGAGTGTTTTCTGCATTTATAAGTAACTACCGATGCAGAGCCTGATGTTGCAGAGGAAGATTCTGTTTCCCTCATTCGTGAAATGAACACCGTCTCTCCTATAGACGTCTTGCATGTGGTATCGCAAGTTGTTGTGGTAAATAGAACCCATGCTATAATCTCTGAGGAACGCAGAAACAGATATATTTACATGTCTCCTTGCTTTCTCAAATTGTGCACAATGGTGATTGGACCAATTCCATTTCTGTCTTTGGCATATATTGGAATATACCAAGGCAGATCAAGGAAAAAGTGTCATCAATTGTCGAAAGGTGTCTTTTAGAAGCATTTCCAGACCTACCCCAGTGATTGTGCCTAGATCGTTCCCACCACAGTGCACAATTATAAGGTCTGGTTCTGGGAGATGCATAAAGGTTTTCACCAATGGAATCAATTGGTGACATTTCAATCCTCTTTTGGAAATCCATGTTATGTGTACATTTGGTAAGCTGAGGTTGCAAATTCGTCTGCTTACTGCATATTTTTCACTCCAGTGAATATAACTGTGTCCTATTAGCCAGACCTTCATTTTCAAGGGATTTGTAGTCGTCCTCCGATCGGTTCTGGAAGTGGAATAGTAGTTAGAAGTTGAAATTCTAAATAAAGAAAAAGGAAGAGGCTGGGTGTGGTTTAAAAAATAAAAATGATTGGTTGATTGTAAGAAGTGGAGATTGAACAGTACGTTGCATGTTAATGTTTATGTTAAACGAAAAGTACTATTGGGTGTGAAAAAAAAAGACATGTAACAGAGCTGTGGATTGGCAGGTGTTTCTGGAGGGAAAACAGTGTTGTTACTTTGCTGTAGAACGTTGAGATATGAACTTTTGACCTGTGCCTTCAGCCAGGTGCAGAATGAGGTGTTACCATGGAAACAGCCAGAGATGGCAGTGGGTGATGGGTGACTTTTATGTGACATTGAAAATTTTGTGAGGGTGAACCAACTGAAATGTAAATGCTTATGTTACGCGCTCCGCATTGCTTCCAGGAAGCTGTGCTTCGCGCCTCCCGCTCCGGATCACTTCCGGGTGCGCTAACGCGGCGCGTCATATGACGGATTACGCAAGAACGCGATACGTCGTTGGGGCTCCACCGGAACTGATCGAATTGGTAGTCTACAGTGTTTCTGGATGTTTCAGACTGAAGCTGGCGTCAGCATGAGAGCACCCCGTGGCTACGTCGTGGCCATTCCGCGAGCAATCATGGCAGTCGCTCCCCACCGGAAGTCTGCAGGAGTCGGGGGCCTCGGTGACTCTTGTAGAATCTTCAAGGCTGAGGGGACGCTTTTGGGAATGGGGCTCATGCCCTAGCAGTCAAGCGTCCGAGTTCCAGGGTTGCCCAGAGCCATCCTTGCAGGCCAGGCCCAAGTCTGTGGAGCCGACAGCCATTTCCTGAGCTCCGTGGCAGCCGCCTGTCGCTGCATCGGAAGAGTGGGTGCAATTCAGCCGGATGGCGGGTGAGACGGTGTAAATGTGATGGTCGGACCAGGGCACCGCAGGACGTGTCTTCAGGTCAAACGGATTGTGGGACAAGGTCCAGAATGGAAGAGGCATCAAAAGGCAAGAAGTTCCGCCTGACCCCGGGAGCCGGCCGCCTATGTCGGGGGCGATCTCAGTCCATACCAGGGGAACAAGATTTGGGGAGGGGGCAGGAGCCAAGCGCCCCCTCCGAGTCCGCGTTTCTTGGACCCTGAAGTATGGCACTCAACATTCAGAACTTATGACATTTGTGCAAGGCAGGGACATCGAAGCCTCTCAGGGACCAAGTATATCCAGAGTCCTTCCTACAGAAGGTGGTGGGGGTGGCGGCATTAGCAAGGCATCCCCCCACACAACTTGTCGGACCCTGAAGTATGGCTCTCAACATCCAGAACTTATGACATTTGTGCAAGGCAAGGACATCGAAGCCTCTCAGGGACCAAGGATATCCGGAGTCCTTCCTACAGAAGGTGGTGGGGGTGGCGGCATTAGCAAGGCATCCCCCCACACAACTTGTCGGACATGACCTCTGGATGTACTGGGTGTTCAATTTCAGAATTGAAACTACTAAGAAGCAATTAGAAGTGTTGTTTTCATGTTGCAGTAGGCTGCCATGTAAATAGTTATTTAATAAAACGTTTTATCCTGTTACTTTGCTGGTGTGTTGTATATATTTATAATATTTGCATAGTGTTTGTTGTTATTTTTGGCGGGGTGGGTGGCGGAGCCGAGCTGTCTTGCAGCCATCATGGCGTCGAGCTCGGTTCCTCTCTCTAGTTTCATGTTTTTTCTAACGATTTATATGTTATAGTTTGCTAGCACGATACAGCGGATAGTCCGCATTTTATATATATGTCCTTTTTATTAGGGGGGTCCTCCGGTGGAGTCGGACGATCTACCTCTAACGGGGCAGAGATAGGCATGACGGGTTACAAAGGGGACAAAAGTGTGCACTACCTATCCTTCACTATCTGCAAAAACTAAATAGAGTATTGCGACTTTATGCTTATTTGTGAACAGAGAATGACCCAAAGAGAACCAATTTCGAACAATCATAGGCTATTGGCAGTGGGCAGAGAGGCCATGACACAGAAAATGGCTGTTACTTACGTGCATGATGGGGCCTAAAAGGGACTAGATGGCATGGCCACTGTTTCGCGACTTTCACTTTGTTGTTTTCATGTTGCAGTAGGCTGCCATGTAAATAGTTATTTAATAAAACGTTTTACCCTGTTACTTTGCTGGTGTGTTGTGTATCTTTATAATATTTGTCGTTATTTTGGGTGGGGTGGGCGGCGGAGCCGAGCTGTCTTGCAGCCATCATGGCGTCGAGCTCGGTTTCTCTCACTAGTTTCATATTTCTCATGAGGGGTTGTTCCTAATTTTTCTATTTTAGCGAGGTCAAAAAAAGATCTCATCAGTGGCCTACTGATTTTGCTCGATTCCTTTTGTTTTTTCTAACGATTTATATGTTATAGTTTGCTAGCACGATACAGCGGCTAGTCCGCATTTTATATATATGTCCTTTTTATTAGGGGTGTCTTCCGGTGGAGTCGGACGATCTACCTCTAATAAACGGTCCGGGTTGAACCAACTACCATCATGATTTTGTATATCTTCTGAGCTGGATTTAAGCACACAATTGTTAAAGTATGAAACGTTTTATATTTCTAAAAAAAATACCAAGGTGTGTACATCCGGTAACGCACGAAAGTTTAAAAAGACATTCGGCTCCATTTACTGAAAAGTTTCATAAGAATAAAAAAGAAGTTTAGGTACAGTCTCTTTGACGTACTATAAGTTCTTTGAGGGGCGTATGAAGAAATTCAATAAGTTCAAATTGCAAGGTTTTTACGAAATATATAGGCCTGTGCGCGCACTCGGTCGCGCACGAAAGCCTGGAAATGCGATATCCATTTTATTGAGAACTGTTGCCGAGAGTGCGCACACCGGGTCGCGCACGAAAGTTTAGTAAGGCTATTTTTATTTACAGACAAATTTTAATGTGTTTAAAAAAAGGCAAGGTACAGAGTTTCGAATTCTGTATTGCTTTACAAGGAGTCTCTATGCAACTTGAACAGTGAAGAAAACGGCTTGTTTTCGAAAAAAATATTGCCAGAACTTTATTGCCAAAAGTATAGGTTGCATACACTGCATTTTTCTGAATTAGCATTTTAAAAACCAATGAAATTCACAGAAAAAACCATAGGTTTTACACACGTTATAGTTAGGAAGTAGCATTTAAAAAACCTATGAAATTCACTGAAAAAACCATAGGTTTGACACATGTTATAGTTAGCTGGAAATTTTACTGACATAAAACCAATGAAATTCCACGTTATAGTTAGTTGGACTCACTATAACTTGCGCGTGCAATGCACTGCTGATGACGTCACATATTACATCACTCATGACATGGTCAGTGACATCACTGATGACACCATCCTTGTGACATAGTGACAGACCTCCTTTCACTGTAATGTAACCCTTGAAACACATATTCAAAAATAGAAACTGAAATTTAAAAAAAATGCAGATACCCATATCAGTTACAACAAGTAATTCAGTAATTCCACCATCTATATACACATCCACTCATACATATACTCACTCATCATATGAAATGATACACCTATACATCTTGTTACACACCGACAATCATCGAAAAGTTACTCGCAGACATACTCACACGTGCAAATAAACTATTGAACATCCATTTATTTGAATATAGAGGTATACACACACTTCCACCTTACTTCTATTGAAAATTACACATATTTATTCTCTTAAACAATCACTTATAGAAACACATACTTATTTAAACAGGAACTCTTTCAATCTCTTACTCTCACATATACTCACTTATATACATCAATATTCACATATACTAGATTAAAACATATGTCGTTACTGATAAAGACACTAGTGAGACAGTCATTCACTCACTAACAAACACATATACACACTCATCCACCCATACAGTCCTGCACATATGCTGTCTTCAAAACACATACAAACAGAGAGTCAGTCACTCATGCATCTATGTGCTAAGTAATACCCCCACCAAACCATATAGACACTCATACTGATACTAAGAGAAACATCTAATAACCCATATACATATGCATGTAGCTACTTACTAACACATGTAGCCACTTATACACAAAGTGAAACACTAATATATATATTTAAATATTTAAACATTACTCACTAATATTTATTTTTCAGAAAGACACATATTCACTGGATGGTGTCATCAGTGATGTCATGAGTGATGTCACTGACCATGTCATGAGTGATGTAATATGTGACGTCATCAGCAGTGCATTGCACGCGCAAGTTATAGTGAGTCCAACTAACTATAACGTGGAATTTCATTGGTTTTATGTCAGTAAAATTTCCAGCTAACTATAACATGTGTCAAACCTATGGTTTTTTCAGTGAATTTCATAGGTTTTTTAAATGCTACTTCCTAACTATAACGTGTGTAAAACCTATGGTTTTTTCTGTGAATACATATATATATATATATATATATATATATATATATTCACTGAAAAAACCATAGGTTTTACACACGTTATATTTAGGGAATAGAATTTGAAAAACCTATGAAATTCACTGAAAAAACCCTAGGTTTTACACACGTTATAGTTAGGAAGTAGCATTTAAAAAACCTATGAAATTCACTGAAAAAACCATAGGTTTGACACATGTTATAGTTAGCTGGACATTTTACTCATATAAAACCAATGAAATTCCCCGTTATAGTTACTTCAGCTAACTATAACTCGCGCGCCGGCAATGCACTGCTGATGACTTCACATTATACATCACTCATGACATGGTCAGTGACATCACTCATGACATCACTAATGACATCTCAAATGACATCACTGATGACATCATCCTTGTGGAAGAATTGAGCATATAAGTGTATAAATAGCTGCTTTTTAGGTGAAAAATAGATTGTATTACTGACTGATTAAGTATATCTTGATGAGTACATGGGCTAATGAGTAATGTTTAAATATATACATATCTGTATCTGTCTCTCAGTTTTTATGTAAGTGGCTGCATGTGTTGGTGAGTAGCTATATGAGTGATACATAATGTTTATATAGGTTATTATTTGTTTGATTATTAGTTGGAGTGTCTGAGTGTCTAAGTGTCAATATGCTTTGTTGGGAGATCTTATGTAGTGCATAGATGCATGAATGAGTGACTTACTGTTTGTATGTGTTGTAGGCAGCATATATGCTAGCCTGTATGGGTGAGTGAGTTTGTGTGGTGAAAGGCATATAGGTTATTATTTGTTTTTTTTCTGTATGAGTGTATATATGACTGTCTAAGTGAATGAATAACTGTTTTAATAGTGTATTTCTGAGTAAGTACATATGTTTTAAACTAGTACATATAACGTATGTGCGAATAACTCTATGGTTGAGTGTCGGTGTGTAACAGGATGATCAGGATGTATCAGTGTATAAGAACATATGATGACTGAATACATATATGAGTGACTGTATATAATATATGATTGACTGTATATATCTGTTGATGAATAAGTGTTTGTGTATATAGATCTTCGAATTACTAAATAGGTGTGTTTTAAGTGGCATTGGTATGGCTATTGTATTGAAATTGTTATTTTCTACTTTTTGAGTGTCTGTAATAAAGTTTATATTAGGGTGAGTGAAGGTCTGCCACTCTTCCACAAGGATGATGTCATCAGTGATGTCATTAGTGATGTCATGAGTGATGTCACTGACCATGTCATGAGTGATGTAATATGTGAAGTCATCAGCAGTGCATTGCGGGCGCGCGAGTTATAGTTAGCTGAAGTAACTATAACGGGGAATTTCATTGGTTTTATATGAGTAAAATGTCCAGATAACTATAACATGTGTCAAACCTATGGTTTTTTCAGTGAATTTCATAGGTTTTTTAAATGCTACTTCCTAACTATAACGTGTGTAAAACCTAGGGTTTTTTCAGTGAATTTCATAGGTTTTTCAAATGCTATTTCCTAACTATAACGTGTGTAAAACCTATGGTTTTTTCAGTGAATTTCATAGGTTTTTTGAATGCTAGTTCCTAAGTATGAAAGATATACCTGAAATAAATATCGACATACCAATCTTACGTGCACAACTGAGTGCACGCAACCACCTATTTATTTCATGAAAGCTTTCCAATTTAAACCTAATGAATTTCTTCATAGACCAATGAAAAAACTTATAGTACGTTAAGACACTGAACCTAGGCTTTTTTTTTGTCATACAAACCTTTTAATTAAATGGAGCCGAATTTTTTTTAATCGTTCGTGCGTGACTGATTGTACACACCTTAATATTTTTTTAAAAAAATATAAAAGGTTTTATAATTTAATAATTGTATACTTAAATCGAGCTCTAAAAATATGTGAAATCCGTATGTGTTTGAATTCACTTCTTTTCACGTTTTTAAACTTCACTAAAGAACATCGCTACTTCCAAATCACGTTCGTAACTAGATAGTGTCACCGTCTACACGTCCTGAGAAGCGCATGTAAAGTCATGTGACCTGAAAACAACACTTGCAATTGGTTGTTGGTAGTTTCTATTCTGGAATTTACACGCAGCACTCCACCCACTTCCATCACTTTCTTTTCTACTCTCAATAGAGAACAACGTCGAACATCTTCCCGAAGACTTTGCTGCAATGGCTACCGTTCCGCATTCATCTTCCGAATCTGAAGGAAATGAGCGACCACCTTTGACTAGAAAAACGGAGGCCACGCTATTACCATCAGAAGTGACCAGCACATCTGTTGCAGAACGACCTGTATCTCCATCGAGTGCTGAGATGGACTAGAAACCATTTCTGGCGAACGTGCCCATGAAATGCAAGAACTGTGGAAAACTTCTTGTATACGGAGAGCAAAGCTTTATTCTAATTAAACACAAAATTGAGAGTCATAAATGCTCCAAGAAAAGTTAAATTTCTTCACTTTATTTGGATAGTATGACATACTGAAAAATGTCGTAGCAACTTTAAGAAATCAAAAGCATCATAACACTTGTTTCCAAAAAAAAAAGTTCTTTTCAGAACTAACTCTTTGTACCAAAACGAGCTCCAAGAGCATATTAGCTGATATTTTCTCGCCGCTTTCTTTTAGTGCGCGACTGGGTGCGCGCACCCACCAATCGCATAGAGGCAGCGACACACGCATGTGAAGTCATGTGACTTTAGAACAACACTTCCAATTGGTTCTTACTAGTTTCTATTCTGCAATTTACACGGAACACTCCACCCACTTCCCGGCAAAACCAGTTTATCGAAAAACTTTTAAAGCCTCCTCTTATGAAACATTCGACATCGTTCACATAGCAGTGTAGTAAATAGCACTATATACACTCCGTCCCTTAATTATAAGGGACTTATTGCTATGTGAGAACAACTTTTGTTTTCACGCGATAATGTGAAATGCTGAGCCTGTTACAGAATTTTCTTTCAAATATATGTTACTATTCTCCTTCGAGCACTAACACCGTAGAAAATACCACCAATAGCGGTGATATTTTTTACACCGAGAACGGGCGATTTGTATCGCTTAGAGCCCTTGCTATCATAAAGTTTTATTTCCTAAGTCTCTGATCTCCAACTGTGCAACGTGGCTCCCCTGTGTCGTAATGAGGTCCATAGACAAAAACTACAGGGCCAGCATTATACACATGCACAGAACCACAAAACCACAAGAGCCACCATGTTAATATATATCCTTAATATAATAAACCTCTGAGAATGGATACATATTTCCGTGGCACCCCATAACAGAAATTTGGCGTCCTCTGACTCTGCTCTATTACCAAACACCCTAACCCCCACCCCCTCACTCTTCACTAAACTCCGCACTCCACCCCACCCGGACCCCCTATTACAAACCCCCAACCTACCCTCCCTGCCCAAGCCCACCATAAACCTCAAACCGCCCCTGGAAAACTTATAAGACACAGGATTACTAAAACTCAAACAATAGGCAACAGGCAGATAATCTAAATAGTACATAAAGGCACATATTTTTTCCATAATACTATTGAAAAACATGTTCTATTTTTTATAAATCTATCATGCATCTGACCCTCTAGAACCGCTTTCAAAACGTGAACTATAAACCTCTACATTTCATTTTCAAACCATACACTTTCAATTACATTATTTTTTTTTTACAATTCATGTAATGTTACACACCTTTTCTAAAATAAACCAGTCCCTGTTATTTATAAGGATTTATTTTCAGTCTTCATCAGTGACACTTTCTTAACATATAATGAAAATCACTGTAACTTTTTAAACGACAATGCTAACGCGGTAAAAATAACCCTCCATTTGCTTTCCTTTAAGAATACAGAATATCTACCCCACGCATGCGTTTCTTGATATTTGCATTTGGCAGCGAATACCGACCTTGAATCGGAAGACATGAACAAGAGCTCCATTGTCACATTTAAAACTGAACGTAGCATCTGCTCACACACATATCTTTCACTTAGCTAACATTCACAGAAAACAGCATTGATGTAAAAAAAAATTGACCTTGCTTTACAACTTGCTCAAATGACTCCCTTATTTTTTAACGCATCCTCCACTTCAAGAAAAGCTACTTTTTTGATAACTACTAAGCAATATTTAAGTGACTAGACTCCTAGAAAATTTATCAAGTCATTCTGCTCCTCTCCACTGCATAGCCGGCGACCTAATTCTGTGGAGTTGCTATACAACCGGCAGTGCTGCGCCGTTTCCTTTACCATCTTGGGAAATTCAAAATGGATGTCCCTCCTGCCTTCGCAAATGAGCCGGACCAATTAGAACTATTTCGACAGAGAATGCTTCTGTACTACGGCACATTAGCACTCTCAACTTTGAATACTTCATATCGATTATCATTTCGATATTCGTATTTCACCTGTGTGCAGCCTGTATTTCATTGCCTGAGCTGTGATTTCACGTGGGCCCTGGATTTATGTCTCTGCAATTTGGTACCTCCTGAAGCGAATTACAATCACCTCATGAATACGTTACTTGATCATGAACAGCTTTGTTACAACGGAGGGTTTATGGCCTTTGCAGCGATACAAGGAGTTCTGGGTCATTGGAATATATTTGCAGCGGCGCAAGATTTCCTAACAGAGAGCTACATCGAAAACCCACCGAGCTGCCCTATGATGGTAAAAGACGCTCCAATAATGACAGATCATGAATGCTCCTTTCATCTTCTCAATTGGATGGCTGACATGTTTTCAGATAATAACAGTGATTTCTTGTTAGAAGCACTTGCTGCCTATTTTGCCTACACAATGGACGGTTAACTCTTTCCTAACAGAGAACTACATCGAAAACTCACCGAGCTGCCCTCTGATAATAAAAGAGGCTCCGATTTTAACAGATCATGAGTACTGCTTTACTCTTTTCCATTGGATAGCTGACATACTTTCAAATGATAAAAGTGATTTCCTGTTATAAGCAGAAGCTACCTATTTTGCCTAAACAATGCTTCAATAACTCTTATACAAGCCATTGACGTCCTCATTTCCTTTTGCTTCCCTATATTCTTCACGTTCTTTTCCATATTTTCTTTTGAAGAACAGACCTATTGGCTTTACTAACAGTGGACATTATGATTTTGTGCTGGTTAAATTTTGGTCTTTTATGTGGACTACATTTGTTTCTTCAGCTACTCGATTTTCAACTTTATTTTTTTACAGTCTAATCTCAACAATTCTATTGCATATCTTATCTAAGGTTATTTCAAACGTACTCGATGCAAAACTCGCTAATATATGCTACATGTGCCCTAATTAATGTGTAAATTTTAAACAAGTTTTTTATAACTGTAAACGCCATTTCGCATCTCAACTGCTTATTTCCGCCTCACACTCCTCTACTCCTTTAATTTCCTATAAAATTATGTTTTTAAAATACTTTACAGAAAAATATGTTCTTTCAACAATATTTCCATTATTACTTGTGCTGTATTTCAAATGCAATACTGCAACCTTCAAAAGATATCTCAATACAGTAGTTCTCCTCAATAGTGATTTGCGCAGCATCCAACAGATTACATACATGCACCTCTCACCATTTTATCGCTTTTGGCGCCTTTTTTTTCCCCTCACACACTGACATAACACAAACTTGATAGTGCTTTGCATGTAGATAGCTGATTGATAAAGTAATGATGTATAACCACTTGCATTTTCATATATCGTTCCCTAACTGAAAGGCCAGAGACCTTCTTCCATTTATTAAAATATGTTATACTTCCTTATAAGAGTGTACAATGTTTTTTTCCAACTACATTCATTTTTCTTCAACTATAGCGTTTGTATTCCATGTACTACTGACAATACCACTTACTGTGTTTTTTGCAATTTCTGTACTCATATTACATATTGATTTGCCTTTAAAACAGTACATTTCTAAATAAACATTTCAAATATTCACGGTTTCTCTTTTAATCCATAATCTCAACTGAAATGATTTCATATTGAAAAACTATTCATGGGTTCCACATAACCTTAACTGTAGTCACTGAGGACCTTATTTATGAAGACCTTCCGCCGCCGGTGCCTCATTTTTTAAAATGAGAAAAAGTGACGCACCGGTGGCGCAAGGCCTTCATAAATAAAGTCCTGAATGTTTTCTTTTCTCGACCTCACTTACTGATACTAGAACCTGCAAGCCAATTATGGCCTGTGAACTCTTTCTTAGTAGGTCGCGCACCGTACAGACAGTTATACCACTGTTAAAAATTTTTTTTTACTGTTACCAAGCACCGCCACAGTTCCGCTTCACTCAGAGTTAATCACTGCTCCCACGCTTCTACAGGCC
Organism: Lissotriton vulgaris; assembly: GCF_964263255.1. Lineage (NCBI taxonomy): Eukaryota > Metazoa > Chordata > Amphibia > Caudata > Salamandridae > Lissotriton > Lissotriton vulgaris. Next base: position 40,579 of record NW_028247865.1, read on the forward strand.
AGACGCTATGTCGTATTTCTCTCCTTATCACCCTTTCATCTCCACAATAACAAACAGTTCTCCGCCTGCCACCACAGAACAGAGTCAGATGCTGAGGCACCAAAGAGTGAACCCATCACCAACTGCCATCTCCGGCTGTTTCCATGGTTACACCTCATTCTGCACCTTGCTGAAGGCACAGGTCAAAAGTTCATGTCTCAACGTTCTACAGCAAACTAAGAAGACTGTTTTCCCTCCAGAAACACCTTCCAATCCACAGCTCTGTTACATGTCTTTTTTTTTCACACCCAATAGTACTTTTCGTTTAACATAAACATTAACATGCAACGTACTCTTCAATCTCCACTTATTACAATCAACCAATCATTTTTATTTTTTTAACCACACCCAGCCTCTTCCTTTTTCTTTATTTAGAATTTCAAATTCTAACTACCATTCCACTTCCAGAACCGATCGGAGGACGACTACAAATCCCTTGAAAATGAAGGTCTGGCTAATAGGACACAGTTATATTCACTGGAGTGAAAAATATGCAGTAAGCAGACAAATTTGCAACCTCGGTGTGGTGATCTGTACCGCTATCATTTCTTCACCTTGTGATGTCGCCCATTGGATTCCTATGTACTGAAGATTCCTCCCCAGTGTTCCCTGTTTTGGCAGTTGCAGCTGCTGTGTCTTTCCCTCAAAACCAGAGAAGTAGAATATCTTGGTCATACCATTTCTGAAAGTGGCATCAGGCCAAGATCAGGTCTAGTGAAAAGCATCATTGAAGCTCCCGCCCCTTCCAACAAAGAGCAGCTCTTGTCCTTTCTTGGTCTTTGTGAGTTTTATTCAAAATTCATGAGAGACTATGCCAAGACCACTGAATGTTTTAGGCTTTTACTGAAAAAGGGTGCCACCTTCAGCTGGTCTGAGGAGTGCCAAAAGGGCTTTCAGCTCATTAAAGAGCACATTACTAATGCTCCTGCTCTTCAACCTTTTAATGGCAATAGAGAATCTGTTGTCACTGTTGATGCCTGCGAATATGGCTTAGGAGCTGTTCTTTCTCAAGTGGCCTATGGTAAAGAATTTACTGTCGGATTTGCCTCCAGGACTCTCCTTCCTGTCGAAAGGAAATATTCAGTCATAGAGAAGGAACTGCTTGCTTGTGCTTGGAGTGTTGAGAAATTCAAGTCTTACTTATGGGGTAGACCGTTCATTCTTCAAACCGACCATCGTCCCCTTGTTGATATTCTCTCAGGCAGGAACATCAATCGCACAACTGCACGATTGGCTAGACTTTCCCTAAATTATTGGAATTCAACTTCCAAGCCATCCATATCCCTGGTGGTAAAAACAAACGGGCTGACTGTTTGTCCAGGTTACCCTTACAAGAACCTGATGAAAATGATTGTGAAACTGACATTGAGGAATGTTTTGTGGCCAATATTTCTCAAACCTCCATCTCTTTTGCTGAATGTGATTGGATCAAGGCTGTTGAAAATGATGCCATTCTCAAAGATGTTATCTTTTTCATACAAAAAGGTTGGCCCAAAGAAAAATCCCTCTCTCCTGAACTTCAAATTTATTGGAAAATTAATTCAGAACTCTCTTTGGAAAATGGCAAAATTGTTAGGGGTGACAAATTCATTCCCCCTTCTGTTTACAGAGAGACAATTATTGCTGATGCACATTCTGGACATCTAGGAGCCACCATTACCAAAAGAAATGTCAGATCGAATTTTTGGTGGCCAAGGATGGACAACCAGATTGTTGAAGCCATCAAACGTTGTTCACGTTGCAACACTAGTGACAAAGTTCTCATTTTAGAAGGTGTTTGTGATTCTGTTGTTCCCCCTCCTGCTAGAGCTTGGCAAAAAATTGGTCTGGACTTTTTGGGTCCGTTCCATGTCCTTCCCAACACCTCCAAATACTTTTTGGTTCTTGTTGATCATCTTTCCAGGTGGGTCGAAGTTGAACCCATCAATGTTCCCAACTCTAAGAGTGTCATTGATTGTTTAAGCAGAATCTTTCTCAGGGAGGGTTGTCCGGAAGAAATTCTCACCGACAACGGGGTACAATTCATTTCTAAGGAAATGGGTGTTTTCTTGAATAATTGTTGTATTAAACATACCAGAACTCCGTTGTACCATCCCCAGAGCAATGGCAAAACCGAGAGATTTAATAGAGTTATTGTTGAATGTGTGCAAGCTGCTTTCAGATCAAATAACTGTATTTTTCAAGCTGTAAAAGATCTTATATGGTCTTATCGGATTTCTCCCCATGTTGCCACGGGCTTTTCTCCTTTTGAATTGATGAGAGGAAGAAAAGCTTGCTCCCAAGCTTTCCCCTTTTGGATGGTCAAAAGTCTCCACCGAGGCTGTGATTTAGAAGAAGTGTGGGGATGTGCCAATAAAAAATCTTCTGGTTCTCTGCCTTGCTATGTGGAGTCAGGAAAAAAGTCTTCCCACAACATTCATGCTGGTGACTGGGTCAGAATCAAGAATCCTGTCATAGTTAAGAAAGGTTTTTCGAAATTTCTTGAATCCCAACAGGTTGTTGATGTTCTCAAAAATGCTGTCAAACTGTCTAATGGCAATTGGTGGAGCACTTCTCGGGTTGCTAAAGATCCTTCCCGTGCAACTGCTCCCCCATCGAATGTCAATGTTGGTAATGGCTTAGTGGAAGATTCAAATGTTAATATTGGTAATCGTTTAAGGAAAAGTTCGAGGGCAACTGTTAGGCCTAACAAATATCGTGATTTTATCTAATTTACTTTTCCTTGTTGTTTTACTATGTTCTCAAGATTGTTTTTTTTTTTAAAAAGGGGGGAGGTGTGTGGTGATCTGTACTGCTATCATTTCTTCACCTTGTGATGTCACCCATTGGATTCCTATGCACTGAAGATTCCTCCCCAGTGTTCCCTGTTTTGGCAGTTGCAGCTGCTGTGTCTTTCCCTCAAGCTGGATGGCTCTTTTCTCCTGAATAAATCCCCATCAACTAATTCCTGCTTCCGCCTCATCTTTACACTCGGCTTACCAAATGTACACATAACATGGATTGCCAAAAGAGGATTGAAATGTCACCAATTGATTCCATTGGTGAAAACTTTTATGCATCTCCCAGAACCAGACCGTATAATTGTGCACTGTGGTGGGAACGATCTAGGCACAATCACTGGGGTAGGTCTGGAAATGCTTCTAAAAGACACCTTTCGACAATTGATGACACTTTTTCCTCGATCTGCCTTGGTATATTCCAATATATGCCAAGGACAGAAATGGAATTGGTCCAATCAACATTGTGCACAATTTGAGAAAGCAAGGAGACATGTAAATAAATCTGTTTCTGCGTTCCTCAGAGATTATAGCATGGGTTCTATTTACCACAACAACTTGCGATACCACATGCAAGACGTCTATAGTATATATGTTTCCCTCATTTCACGAATGAGGGAAACAGAATCTTCCTCTGCAACATCAGGCTCTGCATCGGTACTTACTTATAAATGCAGAAAACACTCAATTAACACAATGGCTCTTTTCAGAGCCACCTTATATCTAAGCACTCAAACTTCTGATTTATCTCCATTTTCACACTCTTGTAAATAGGTGTGCGCGACCCGGTGCGCGCAGCCCGTATTTTTTTTCGGGAAAAAATTATATCTTTTCGCGTTTAAGGGCCTTACTGCACACCCCGAGAAAACCTACGCAGCAAGACAATCTCTACCTTCTCCCCTTTCCATGTTTCAACGCTTTGAAATGAACAATATATTTACTTGCAGTGACAAAATGGCGGACAAAACTTCCTGATTTCCTTCGAATCGAACGTTAACAGACGTCACGCAGCAAAAAAAATTCCGCTCACGCGCAGCCGCGTGCGCGCATGCGTGCGCGCCTATAGATATATAATTGACTTTAACTTTAATTTTCTCAACAACTACTGAACAGATTTACACCATTCCAAAAAAAGCATAATCTGCGAACCGGACTCTACAGTTTTGTCAAATTTCTTATAAATCCATTCAGCCGTTCGACCTGTAGCCGAGTCTAAAGGTCCTATGGAAAATAACATGCAGAAAACACGTTTTGGGACCCCCCCTTATATCTCAGCCCCCACTTGACCAATCTCCCCCAAACTTTCAGGGAAGGAGCGCAGCGGACCGAGCCATCTTCTTTGAAACATTGGCTAAGATTCTTCAACCAGAGCCAAAGTTATTCCAAATAGAATGTTGAGGATTTCCTATGGAAAACAATCCTAACTATAACTACCTACTGGCGACCGCCAGTAGGTAATATATATATATATATGTATATATATATATATATATATATATATATATATATATATATATATATATATATATATATATATATATATATATATATATATATATATATATATATATTATATATATATATATATATATATATATATATATATTACCTACTGGCGGTCGCCAGTAGGTAGTTATAGTTAGGATTGTTTTCTATAGGAAATCTGCAACATTCTATTGGGAATAACTTTGGTGCTGGTTGAGGAATCTGCCTGTAATTTTCCTTAAATTTGCCTCGCTGCGCTCCGCTCCTTCCCTGAAAGTTTGGGGGGGATTTGTCAAGCGGGGCCCAAGATAAAAGGGGGGTCCCAAAACGTGTTTTCCCTATGTTAATTTCCATAGGGCGGTTGGACTCACTTTTAGCCCGAACGGCTTAATGGATTTCCACAAATCTTGGCAAAATTGTAGGGACTGGTAGCCCGATGTGCCTTTGCTATGTCTCAAGATATGTGCTCCAGTGGATTTTGAGTAATTTAGGTTCAAAAAAATATATATATCTGGGCGGAGCCTTACCACACATCTGATTTGATTGGCTGTCAGCACTTCATACAAGAAGTGTTGGCAGCCATCTTGGGACCAATATACATGATAGCACCTCATTAAAAAGCATTGTACTTAATAGAGGGTTTTAGGACTTTAGTTACATTATAAATCATTTGTTGATTATACCATACTCATTTTAGGAATTGTGGTGTGTTCTAAGGTGATTTTACCATGTGAAAAAGCCTTCTGCTGTGATATCATGAATCATGTTTGAAAGAAAACTAATATCTCATGATTTTCCCACAGTGGTTTGAAAGGGGATCTATAAGCTAAACTGAAAGCATATTTTCTGTAAATTCACATTATCTTTCTCAGTCATGTGAGAATGAAGTCTGACATTCTCAGTAAAACATGTACATCCAACATGGACAGAGAATGTCAGTTGATTCCTTTGTGTTCTACTGCAGCCTCCTAGAGTGTTCTAAAGAACAACTAGAGCGCTAACAGTCCTACTTATTACAAAGGTATAGCACACCTGAAGCCATCTTGATTGGAATAAAGTGGTAACGCTTAAAACATTTAATTTAAAAAGGAACAAAATGAGGTGGTATATTTTGCCATAGAAAGTATGATTAGTGCTGCAGAAAGAAAAATTAGGGCACATTTTAGGTGACTTCTCAAATCCTCTTCAATTTCATAAAACATTTCTGACATACAGTCTCCCAAGATGGCCACCAGAGACAAAAGAGCCTAAATGTAGCCCAAATATCACCCAGATGTAGCCCAAGTATCGCCTAATGACAGAATGTCCCAGAGTGTTCTAAAGAACAACTAGAGCACTAACAGTCTTACTTATGACAAAAGTATGGCACACCAGAAGCCATCTTGATTGGAATGAAGTGGTAGGTCTGAAAACATTTAATTTAAAAAGGAACAAAATGAGGGGTTTTATTTTGCCATAGAAAGTATGATTAGTGCTTCAGAAAGAAAAATTAGGGATCATTTTGAGTGACTTCTCAAATCCTCTTCTATTTCATTAAAAAAATTCTGACATGCAGACTGAAACATGCACTTTGAATACCAGCAGCAGACTTCCCTGGTGAGCATTAGCCTTACTACAGTGATCTAATGAGCAACTAGAGTGCTAACATTCAGAATTTATGGCAAATTTTTGACACATCTGAATGCCTTCTTGATGGAACCAAAGTAAACAAGCATTGAAAATGCAATAGATCTCGCCCTTGTTTAAGTTAAAGCCATTCTGTTTGTTTTGCTCTGAACTATCGAGCACCCAAACAGTCGAGCGTTTTCCCTTTAAATAGTTTTGCTCGTCTGTGTGGCCTTACTCCTGCACCGGCTCGTTTTTTTCCGCAAACACTCGGATGCATCAGCGGTGCCTCTCAGTTCAGACTCGATCACCGCTGTGAGAGTCCGGTCACTGATACCAAGTGGATGTTGCTTGCCGGGGGATGAGCGATTGCTCCTATCGGAGCTGTAGATGCAGAATGATCACCACTTTCAACACCCAGCACACTCAGGTTAGAGGTATCTTAAACAAGCATTGGCACCTAATACGTAGTGATCCTATTTTAGGTAAAATTGTCACCAAAAAAACACAGTTGACATTTCGAAAAGCCAGGTGCTTTAAGCAGATGATGGTCAGCAATACTCTAAAAGCTCCTCTCCCCAAAAAATCAGCAAAATTGTGGCTCATTAAAAAAGAGGGTTTTGTAAAATGCCAGAAATGTAAGGCATGTATTCATGGCAAAAACACCTCGACCTATACGTCTAACCTCTCAGGCAGAAAATTTAAAATCAAAGGACATTACCACTGCAAAACTGATCATGCTGTCTACGTGCTCCAATGTCCATGTGGCTTGAAATACGTGGGCATCACTACCCTCCCTGTACACATGAGAATCCTGCAGCATCTTCGAGCCATCAAAAATGGAGATAAGGCATGTTATGTTATGTGATGTTATGTTATGTGATTTTTATTTGGTGCACAGATGCTCCAGCTAAGGAGCGTCCTGGCGCCCGACAAGGCAGCTACACAACACAACTAACTTAAACTAAACAATAGACAACACAAGCATACAACTAAGGGAATAAAAACGTTTTCACAGCGCGACGAAAAGAAAGCAAATCGCTCATAGCGCGAATTGCCGGGGGTAAGGAGTTCCACAGAGCAGCTGCACGCACTCGAAATGAGCGTCCACCGGCCCTACTTCGCTTGAAGCGCGGCACAACGGCCAATTCGAGGTCTGCCGATCTTAAGGGTCGTGCTGGGATGTAATTGGCCAGGAGGGTCGTAAGGATCGTTGCCGGGGACCCCTTCAAGATCTTATAGGCGACGCAGAGGACCTTAAACTGGATCCGCTGGGCCACCGGAAGCCAATGCAGCGCCCGTATGGTGCTGGAGGTAGGACAGAATCTTGGGAGGCCTACCACCGCTCTCGCTGCGGCGTTCTGGATCCTTTGTAAGCGCCCGATTTCTGCCACATTCAGACCGGCCAGCAAGGAACTCGCATAATCCAGCCTGGAGATGACAGTAGCTTGGATCATGAGTTGCCTGGTGGGGACATTGAAGAACTTTAGCACAGGACGGATCCCACGCAAGATGCCGAAGCAGCATGCAGCCGTGCGTTTAGTGTGGCATGCAAACGTAAGGGAAGGGTCCAGCCAGACCCCGAGGTTCTTAAGCTCGGCGACTGGGATGGGAGCAGGACCCAGCTCCCCCGGCCACCATCTCTCTCCCCACAGTTCCGGCTGTCTGCCAAATACCATGACCTCGGTCTTACTAGCGTTTAGCTGAAGACAATTGGACGTCATCCAGCTGGCGACCGCCCTCAGTCCTTGTTGAAACCTGGGAGCGTCGACTTCGGCATCCCCGCTGATCGTGACCGCTAGCTGGGTGTCATCGGCATATGACACCATGGTCATACCCCATTGTTTGACAACCTCAGCTAGCGGCCTTACGTAAAGATTAAACAGCGTAGGGCTCAGCGAGGAGCCTTGGGGGACGCCCAGGTTCAACGGATGGAATTTGGACTGGTGAGGCGGGACGGTCACGCTAAAGGCCCGGTTGGTTAAGAACGACCGGAACCACTCGAGAGCAGTGCCGGTAACACCAGCCTCCTCAAGACGCAGCAGAAGGATAGGGTGTGAGACGGTGTCAAAGGCAGCGCTTAGATCTAATAGCACAAGCGCTGCCGTTTGTCCCGCGTCAAGCACGGAGCGAAGGTGCTCCACCATATAAAGCAGAGCCGTCTCCGTGCTATGACCTGCCCTAAACCCATTCTGCGTAGCGTCGAGAATATCTGCTCGACAGAGATGTTCCGAGAGAACAGCATTTACGTGTGCCTCCATCACCTTAGCCGGCCATGGCAAGAGTGAAATAGGCCGATAGCTCTCCGGCTTGCTCCCGTCCAGGCTAGGTTTCTTAAGAATAGGACGAACCATGGCTCACTTCCACTTCAGTGGAACTTCGCCAGATGTTAGTGACAAATTGACCAAGGAACAAAGCGGTGAGATGTCATGTACCGCTAGGTCCTTGAACACTTCAGGGCAAAGTGGATCCTCTGGGGACCCAGACTTCACTCTGCGGGCCAAAGTGCCTAGGCTATCAGAAGTTAGCAAAGGTAGAGAATGTAATCCCTCAGATGGTGGTGGCTTAAAAGGTGGATTCGCCGAGGGAACGACCGACGGAAAGGCTCGATAGATGGCATTCACCTTTTCCAAGAAAAACTCTGCCAACTTTTTACAATGCTCCACAGAGCTCTGGTGTGATGTTGTGACTTTTTTGGCAGTGAGGTCTTTCAGTACCTTGAAGATAGCCTTTGCCGGGTTCGAGCTATTCCTGAATTGTGTCGCGTAAAAAGCGGCACGAGTTCTACATACCGCCCGATGGTACACCTTCACCGTTGACAGATATAGAGCTTTCTTTGAGCTGGAGTAGGCTTTACGCCACGCCCGCTCTGCGCGCTTACAAGAGACCTTCAGAGCCCGCAGCGAGTTGTCGTACCAGGGGCTGGCCTTGCCAGTTCTAGTTTTGCAGGTTACCAAGGGAATAAGGGTGTCTAGGGCCCTAGAGACCCAGTCGCTAAACCTGTCATATACCTGATCAGGCGGGCCCGAGACGTCAAACGGATCAGCCGATAAGAGGTGGAAGAACTCATCCAGCTTGAGTTTGTTCCAGCGTCGTCTTGGAACAGAACACACCACTGGCTTAGGTAGACTAGCCACAATAGGGCAGTGGATCTGTATCAAATAATGATCAGTCCATGCCAGGGGTGTGTAGCTGGTGATGCAGGCTTCCGTAAGATTGGTGAAAAACAGATCAAGGGTGTGACCCCCTGAGTGTGTAGGCTGCGTCACCAACTGATTCAGCTGTAGCGCCTCAAGGTCTGCCAGGAAACTGGATACTGAGGGACTGCTGGAGTTGTCGAAGTGCAGATTTAAGTCTCCGATGATGGTAAAATTGGAGCACCCCGTAGCCAGATTGCTAATAGCGTCAGGTAACGCTGCTCTAAAGGCCACTTCACTCCCCGGGGGCCGATAGATCACTAGTCCCGACAGGGTGAAGTTAGATGTAATGGCGACCTTAAACAGGGCGCTTTCGCACCCCGGGATTTTTTGCCCATGCCATGTACAGGAATAACAGGATTTGACAGCAAGAGCTATTCCACCGCCTCTTGAGGTCCGATTCAAGGTGAATACCAAGTATTCCGGCGGGAAGGCCAGATTGACAATGGCCGTGTCAGCATCCTGCAGCCAGGTCTCTGTTACACAGAATAGGTCAGGCAACTCCCCGCCTAGCAGATCGTTAATGTCGAGGTGATGCTTGACAAGCGACCTAGCATTAAGATTCCATATACAAATACTAGGCAACGGGCTTAGGGGCGCACACGGGGCGTCCCTGCAGCTCCTGCTTACGGGGGCGGACAACGAAAAGCATCCGCATCCACACGAAAACGGGCCGCACAGGGGGTCCACCCTAGGTGTTGTGCAGGTCGTCCGAGACCTCTCAATGGCAACCAAACTATCTCTGGTGTAGCACCGCATGATGAAAAATAGTACGACCAGGAGGGGGGCCAGAGTCCAGCCACGTCCAGCGCGTCCTGTCGCGGACGGGCGCAGACGGGCAGGACTCTGGCACGACTCCGGCCACGCGAGGACGCGCCCGCTCCGCGATCCCGCTACGGAAGGGAGGAGCATTTAGTAGGCGTCCACTCACCCACACATGCGCAGTAAGCGCTGGCAAAATGAAGCTACTCAGCCCCACACAAATATGGCGCCCACCCCGGGAACCAAGCCCGCCAAGCGGCGGTGGGGGGCACAATTTACGGTGCGTGTAAGAGGGCAAGTTTTAAGCTACCCCACAGACTGCGCGCACACCAACCAGTTCACAGCTAGACAAATGTTTTAAAAACGCGGTAAAAAACACGCAGCGCGCCTCTGCAGCACAGCGCTCGCTACGCATATCCTGTCGCAAGACATTTTGATAAAAAACATGAAAGAAATATTGCAGGATTGTCTTACTTTGTGGTAGATGCAGTCCAACAAAATGTCAGAGGTGGAAATTATGAAAAAAAGTTGTGAAAACTGGAGTCAATGTACATAATAAAATTTAAATAGCAAGTACCCGGGAGGTCTTAACATGGAAGAAGATCTTCATAGACATTTGTAATTTTCTAGCAGTGAAAACTCTCCGATGTTTGCAGTTGTTTTTAATATAATTCTACATTTTCTTTACTTATGGGTCACATTAGTTTAAATGTTTAAAGTCCAGAAAAGAATGATAGACGTATAATGCGTTGCCTAATGAAATGCCCACTTGGGCTTTATTCATAAAGTTGTAGCGGCATAATTCCTATACAATGCAATGTAATGGTTTACACGAGCACTTGCTCAAAATAGGCTCTCATTTGATGAAAAATATGGAACTAGTCACTTTACCAGATGTTATTTAAATTGAAATGTAATTTACGGAAAAATGGTTTTATTAATCGAATTGGTTGACTTAAATGAATGGTGCTGAAAACGTCTACCAAAATGCATTGGTTGAGTAATGTCAAGCCGTTTTTTGATTCATGCCTCGTAAAAACTACGAGTCTGTTTTCTATGGCAATGGAATTGTAGTTTCATTCACGGGATTAAGTGTCATTGGGCTTTAAATAGAGCAAACTTTATTTTCACTGTGGTGAACAAGCCTGGTGAACAGGCGAAGCGCGTTCCAGCAGCCGACTTGTGCAATAAAACTTTGAATAAGCAGAACATGGCGTTGTCTTCCTGTGCCTGTGTGTAGAGGATTTTTTGATACATTAAGGACTTGGTCGAGTCAGTCCTTTTTCGACGACGCACTCTTCGTTTTGGTGTTGTGGTGGTTGGTGACTCGGCAATTGGAGCCGTATATATATATATATATATATATATATATATATATATATATATATATACCAGGAACTTCGTCTGCATACCATTTTGCTGGATATAAAGAACGAACCGGACCCAAACAGGTGAATTTGCTGGAATTTATTAGTGCAACCTCTCGTCCGCCGTGACGCGTTTCGGGCCCTCAAGCCCTTGATCACATGACATGGTCATTTACACCTCGTGATTTTAAAGTGCATACAGGGGTCACCTCACCCCGGGCCTATAGATATGAACAACAGACTTCTGCAAACTCCACAAACAATTATCGTATATTCAGCAACATTGCTAAAATATATACATTGATTCTTGACCTCTCGGGGTGAAAATTGCACACAAAAAAACAGTTGATGGACAGAATGCAGAGGGCAAAAAAACGATGGATTTAGGCCCAGATCTTTGTACTGGGGTGAATGTAAGACATTGTAAGACAACTGTGTTTTTTGCAATTTTCACCCCGAGTGGGCTGGGTATGCTCAGCCATGAGTCCCAGGCTCTCCACATCACTGGAGTCAAGCTATCCATGCTGAAGAAGGCTGATAGCCAGAAACCAGTCCTTGGATGCTTGATTCCGGTTTAGGAAAGACATGGCTTGGTAGTTCTGAACATTGAGTAAAAGCATTAAGGTAACATGTTGTTCCTGCTTATATTTCACACGCTTTACATAAACCTGTATTACCTATGACTGTTTGCTTTTTCCTGAATTAAACCTCAAACATGTTTATCCGTTGTTTTAATTAAATAACGTTATAAGCTGTAACTGGTCAGTGAAATGCTAAACGTACTAAAAATTGGTATGTTTTGCTATTTCTAGCCACGCCCCTGACTCCGCCCACTGATTCAATCTTCGGTTATTCCCGCCCCCTGATTCTCCACCCACAATTTCCCCTACTTTTTTTCCCCCACTTCGACCACTGGGTCACCCGCACTTTCAATTGCAATATGCATGAAAATGGCATCGGTCACCAGCCCCGCCCCCTATGCTGCACCCTGAAGAATGCACAGACGCGGAGACAACTGGGCGCCATGCACCCAACTTTAAATAAAGAAGAACCCAGAAGGCCTGCAGCTGCGGCAGAGGTGGTGAGTCCCGTGCCTGCGCAGTGCGCACCAATAGTTAATTGAGAGTCCGGGCGTGCATACCTTAATTATTGAATGAAGAAGATGCCCTGGCGTGCCATGTGTGCACCATTTGAGGCCGTGTACACAATTTAGGCTTGCTGGCTCCCGGTGAGAGTGAGGAGGGCCCTGGAGCGCGGGGTCCCTGGAGCGTGGACCCCCCCCCACAACGCAGGGGCTGCGGGGGGCTGTGTTACACCCCTGACTTTTGCAAAAAACATAAACTTGAGGAAAGACAGAATGGATGCATGTTTAAATCATTCTACTCTAGTAGGCGAAGAAGGCACTAGTGTTAAGGACTTGACTAAGCATTTACTAAGCATTACCATCATTCACCATATTCATTTATTGAAAAGAATGCAACTCTAAGACACAGAAAGCGCCTTGAACATAAATCTTCTAAGTAAGGGTACCACAGTCTACTGCTTTGTGTAAAATCAGAGCATAGAAGCACATGTACAGCATTACAATAAGGCTGCTCACCCATGAAGAAATCAAAAGTTAAAAAGAGCAAACTACAAAATCTTGGGGAAGATTTAATAAAAGCGCATGCAATGGGGCACAACAACTAAAGTTGTTGCTCTGCATTGCATGAAAGTGAAAGAACGAGACAGCACCATATTTGCTAAGATATGGTGCTGTCCTGTTCTCTCTTGCTCTGGTGAAAAACCAGGCTGCCTAGCCTGACACACAGACCTTTACACCATGGTGCACGGGTGTCTGCGTCTCGTCTAGCACAGATTTTGAACTGGAGAGGCACCCTTACAGTAAAAAAAAAAAAAACAATGTTTAGGCAAACTTCAAAACTTTTCCGTTTGTACAGTGCAGCACACATGAGAAGTCAAAGAGGCATTATAGTTTGCGCAAAAACTTGTATACTAATGTTAATAGATAGAGCTTTGTGTCAAAACCCATGGGTGGTTGCTTGGGAATGCTCATGTACCACACATGGAATCCTCTCTAATTCTAAGTAATGCACAGCATTGCAAATTGCTGATTTGTGTTACTTCCAGGCAAATTTCCACAACAGACATACTTTGCACTGGAAAGCAAATTTCAAGTAAACATTTTGCACCTTTTTGCATACGTTATGTGACTGAGTTCTGTAGTATGGCCTAAGGCCTGCTTTGTGCGCATATTATGTTAGCATGGCTTATTAGAAGTTTAAACCATTTAACCTTTTGCCGCTTTTGCACACGATATTGCATAGCTGTTTTTGTAAGTTAGCATTCGTGAAGGTCTAGACATGATAAAGGGTTTTGTTTTTGACATCTCTAGACTTACATTGTGCCCCTAGTCTGCACAGTGAGAGCTGAAGCCGTCAAGATTATCAAAACATGGTAGCTGTTTTTCGACATGATCAAGTAATGCTTTCTAGACACAACAATTTGGCAGCTGTGAGCCAACTAAGATTCTGGCGCCCTTATTATTGCACACTTGCCATGATTTAACACACTTGGAAGATTTTCCGTTTCCAGGGATGCAGAGAGCTTTAGCTGATCCGGATGTGATTTACTCTTATCCATGGATCTCT